>NC_056747.1:981022578-981080078 GCF_019279795.1 Protopterus annectens
TGCCAACCCCAACCCCACTGTTGTCCTGACATTTTGCATTGCACTTTATATCATTAGAGAAGTAATATGCACATCCCCTAGTGTAATGCCCTCTCTTCAGACCATAAAACCATCTTCTTTGAAGTAAAACTAAAACCCAGAACCTTAGTTAACCCTGTGATGTTCAGGAACTACTCTAAGGCTACTATTAAGTGATAACCTGGCACAATTTCAAGCCCTGATAAACCCTGAAAACTCTGTTGCCTGTTCAAACATATTAAAGCCAGAAACCCTATACAAGCATGTTAATAGCTGCATAGAGACAACTGTACCCTCCAGGAATAAGTACATAACTTACTCAAAAAACAATTCACCCTAGTGAAATCACAACATCAATAGGCTATATAACAGAAGAAGAATATCATTGCAAAAAATTATAAGGTATAGCACCCAGCAGGTTAAAATCACTCTCATCAAATTAAACAAATATCCAGAAGACAAAGTCTACCAAAGACAATTTTGAGGTAAATTTGGCCTCCCAGGTCAAGGACAACCACAAGGCATTCTTTAGCTATGTCTGCAACCACAAAGGCAATATGCACTTGTGTACGGAGCTTATTGTTAATGGAACCACCTTTACCGAGCAAGAAGATATAGCAAACCTACTGGCAGACAAATTCTCCTGTAACTTCAGCCCTCTCTTCTCCTCAACCTCCCCTCAGGAAATGCCATCAAATACAACTCCCCCTACTATCACTAGAGAACAGGTCTTCAATGGTCTCTGTAAGGCCAAGAACACTTCACTGACGGGCTAAGACAGTATCCCAGGATGCCTTCTAAATAGCATGAAACATGAACTATCAGGCCCTCTAGAATTGCTATTTAACTATAGCCTCCAAACAGGTTCATACCTCAGCAATGACAAGCAGTAATAGTCATCCTTCTGCACAATGGTGGGCCATCTACAGACCCTGGAAACTAGCAATGTCTTTCAGATTATCCCAGTTAGGGATCACCACAGCAGATCACCAGTTTGCAGAGTGAATGGCAAAGGTTTTTTACGGGGTGAAGTTGCCAGCCCAGTAGTGCCCAACCTTCAAAGAAGGCACACACACACACACCTACCTGCATGTCTTTAAAACTCACTCGACTGCAGAGAGGACATGCAAACTCTGCACAGAAGGTGCACCAGCCGAGAACTGAACTGGAGAACCTCTTGCTGTGAGGCAACAACACTAACTGCTGCACCACCGTGGCCAGGCTACAGACCCTGGAAACTACAGTCCCATAAGTCTCACTAGTCTGATATACAAAACCATGGAATGAATTATCATGGAAATGATCAATAATGACACTGGACCCAAGCCAGTTTGCTTTCATCAAGGGCAGGTCATGTCTACTCAACCTGGTGAACTGTTTTGAGAATGTCACCAAAGCAATGACTGAGGCAAAACATTTCACACTAACTACCTTGACCTGGCCAAGGTATTTTACACAATACCCCATTCAGGTATTGTTAATAAACTCAAGAAGTTGGGTATAAACATTTATGTAATCCAGTGGATAGCCAGTTAGCTCAAAAACAGGATCCAGGAAGTTAGAATTGGGGAGTCCACCTGTTCAAAGAGGCCAGTTACAAGCAGAGTCCCTCAAGGATCTCTCCTGGGGCTGCTCCTGTTTGGCATTTACTTCTCTGAAGTCAAGGCCAATGTCAATGGCCTCTGCCTCACCACATTTTCAGACAAATTCAAATTAGGAGCAGTCATAGAATCCTGCACCCACACTAATATTCTCCGGGAAGGGCTGACACAGGCAAATAGCTTGTGTCAGAACCATGGACTAAAACTAAATGCCAATAAATGTATAATAGTATCCTTTGAGAAGTCATCCACCCCTGGTATCTATCATATCGACAACACATCCCTAAAAGGCGACCCAGTAGTCAGGGACTTTGGGACATGTGTAGACAGTAATCTAGCCTATGACCATCACATATCTTCAGTACTGAGGAAATCATTCTGTGTTGTGCAACTTATAAACAAAGGTATGGCATCTAGATCCACAGAGTTCATTATTTCACTATATTCAGCATTTGTCAGACCTATTTCTGAGTACAATGCCTCCTTTGCTTTGTACCTAACCAGGCACATCCAACAACTGAAATTTCCACAGAGGTTCCACATTAAAAGAATACAGGGCATTAAGTAACATGTTTTATGGAGACTGCTTCAAAGCCTTATCCCTGTATTCTGTCTCCTAGGGGCTGTTGTTGGGAGATTTATTCCTGGCATGCAAAGCATTGACGGACCCCACCCTGATGGACCTCCTGCACATATGCAAAAGAAAACAGCACCAGAATTACCCATTGTAAAATGCTTAAATCTTGCCTGTGATATAAATAGGACCTGTTGGAGAGACAGGTATGTATCCCAGAGACTATCACTTCTCTGGAACAGGCTGCCCATGCATGTGAAGCAGAGTCCGTTCCTAACCCAATTCAAGCGTGACCTGAAGAACTGGATAGAGAACAGAAAATGTATCCCTGGTTTATCACTTATGTCTACAGTGGGCACAGGCAGCCTGTAAATGGTTCATCTCCCAGGGCCCTGCTTGCAAATGTTTAATCTCCCAAGATCCTGCTTTCTCTTAACAAGGGTAGCCCTAGTCATCATTAGCTTAGTACATACCTATGAACCTATGAACCTGGGCAGGGGAATCATTACTAGAGCTATTAAATATTGAATTGCACTTTACAGCACACTTTGTTAGGAGTCCAGCACAAATGGAATGGAGGTATCATATTCTGCCACTGGAGAAGGCACCCACAGAAAGACTAAATGATGATACTCTTGCACTGCCTCTACTGTTTTTTCTTTTTCTTTTCCTTTTTCTGTGTCATCTTCCTGTCTGCATTTGCATTTCCTCATTGTCACAGTCTTAGTGCAGCAAGCACTAGAATAACTTTGCAAGTCTGCATTTTAACTTTTTCTTGTTGTGGGGAATAAATGGAGCATACTGTGAGGTTAGGAGGATGTGTACCCCCTCCTCCCCTATAATTACACCTCTGGATATATAGTAGCATTTCATGGGATGCAAATGTAGTTACTGTCCAAAGCTCCATGTATCAGTCATACCTGTGTCAGTTCATCATCATCCACTACAACCCCCACAATCCAAAGAAACAACACAATGCCACACTAACTGAATGCAGAGTCTTATCTAACAAATCCTAATAATGTGTGACATCTGGTTAATATCCCATGAAACTGCCACCAATATGTGATGTCCCCTACTATCCTACCTGTGTCAGTAATTAAGGAACTTCAATCCTCACTACTGACTCCAATTTGAGACATCATTTAAACAGGAGTAATATTTCACAATTTCCCCCAGGAGCACAACAGGGGCACACTCTATAACCTGGGACTGGACTGTAGATTTCTGTCCACCCCAAATTCAACTTTTTATTACACACTCCAGAGTAATGTGTCCCCATTTATGACCTTTGATATACTCACACTTAAATAAATTAAATCTCACATATCCAAACACTTCTGGGAAAGCCTGACACATATTTCCAGATGTGTCCCTTTCCTCAAATGATACAGTAACAGGCTGCCACCAATCAGAGTGTCTACATGCCCTTTTAAAAGGGTGCCCAATTATCAAAATTAGATATTAAAACAAATGGTAGCATGTGACCTAAACCAGCCAGGCTTTTGGAATGGCCTGGGAATTGTCAGGCATGCTTAAGCACTCTCAGATCACTAAAAAATACACTAATTGACCAACCACAATGTAAGGTAAAACAAAATTTAATAATGAGCAAAATGATTAAAAATATAAACAGTAATTTCAATAAACAAACAGAATTCAGTCACCAGGAAAATGAAATTAATACTGAAGGATAGAAATCCAACATTTAGAAAAACTCTAATTAGCTATAATTTCCTATCTAACTGAAGAACACTGTCCATGATCTAAACTAAATATTACAACAGAGCAAAGGCAGGTTTACAGTTCTTGGTGAGTCCTTTGGGTATCCAGTGCTCAGTAACTGTGAACTGTGAACACAACTTAACTGAACTATGAATTTGACTCAACTGTGAACTGAACACAAATGTTTAAAATGTCTTCAGCAGGCTCTTTTATAATCTAGGATAACCATTTTAACTGTTCCAGCTCTTATTTTCATTTCACTCCTTGAATATCAACAAATGAAAGTTTCATCCTGTCATCAGTCTCAGTAAACACAGAACACAGAACATCTGAACACATTCCGATGACATCATCTGTAGATCAGCTGACTGTGAGACAATCTGCATTTAGAATCTTCTGTACAGACATGCACAGTTAGAGATGTAACAGAACATTGTTCAACCCTTTAAACATCCTGTACAAACAGAATATCAAAAGTATTAATCAACGTGTAAGAACTTATTTACAATATCATAGCTAGTCATGCTGGGATATAATATACAGGTGTCAAATGACAACACACAGTACCCCTATTACAACAGGGCAGCAGATACAAATTAAATTATTGTAGTGCAGTGTTGAAAAGAAAGCAAGAACAATAGCAGTACAGTATGAAAATCCAGGTGAGTCAACAAAATAAGGAAAGGTAACTCAGAGAAGTGTATCTCACCTAAGTAAACCTTTGCTAGTCAGTATCCCAGCACAGGTGCAACACAACAGTAGGACTGAGTATAACAAGCAAATGTAGCATAGACCACCCAACTATCTCCTGGTGACTATATAGGTGGTATACTCTACATGAAGATGAAATGCAATGGCTGATTGGCACAGGGAAATCACATTACATAAGTAGCAGGCAACAACCACAGAAGAACAGCCAACAGCCTCAAGAAAAAAGGTTTATTCACTCTAGCGCCTCACCCAAAAAGCCTTCCAGGAGTAAAAAAACAAAATAACACTCAATAAATATGTAAACCAATAAAACAATTAACACATTAAAACATCAATTAATCAAATATTTCCAATTAAATTCAGTATTTAACCCCTTAGGAGTCAAAGTATCATATTTTAAAATAAAAAGAGCTTCTTTGTACAATAGTTTGTCCTTTAAAGACACTAATTCCCCCATACATACATAAACATAAACTTGCTCCAAAACACATCCTTTCAGAAGTTTAAAATTAATAAAATGTTTCCTAAAATCAACTGCTAATGGGTTATCACAATTCCCATTTCTTATATCTTTGATATGTTCCTGAAATCTAACTCTAAACATTCTCAAACTTTCCTCCACATAAAATTTCTCACATGGACATTTCAAAATATGAATAATTCCAACAGTACAACAATAACTTTGATTAGGGTTAAAATTAACTCCATTAATATTAGAGAAATTATTTATTACATAAGGACAAATTCCACATGCAAAAGTACCAACTTTGGGGGAAATTTGAGTACAAAGCCTAACTTCTGGCATCTAAAACCTGCTATGAACCACCATGTCTGCTATACTATGTCCTTTTTTTAAAAGAAACCACATTCTAAGCATTGGACAGAATCAACATGCATCCTGTGGGATGGTAGCTATGTTAGCATGTTGAGATGGGTCTACCTGATAACACCGACATGCCAAAACACTGACAACGAAATCACAGACACCTCAAAACCGAAAGTTCAAAAACACGAAACTTCACATGCCCGACAAACCACAATCCTGACAATCAACAAAACAAATACCTTTTCCGAAAAACACACACACAACACAAGCACACCAACAACCTTACAAACCTACACTAAACCTTACATACACAACTATCTATGCACTAACCTTAACCCAAACCCTAACCCTAAGGTCTGTCACTATCGCACACTTACCTTACCCGCACCCTAACCCTAATTCACTTAATCCACCCCTGACCCTTAAGTCTGTCACTATCACACACTTACCTTACCCACACCCTGACCCTAATGTCTGTTCCTATCGCACACTTACCTTAACATGTCAGTGTTCTCAGCATTGGGATTTTCAACTTTCGGTTTTCTCCATTGTCGATCTTCTGGTGTTGGTTATCTCGTTGTCGTTCTTCACAGTTTTCGGCGTTATCAGGTAGACCCGTTGAGACACATATGTCACTACAGGCATGGACTGTTACTGTACCCAGTATAACTAAAATACAAAACTGATGGCATTCCTCCACCACACATGAATTTTTGCACCTCAGCCGATAATATGCACTGCCAGATGAGACCCTTTTGGTGTGATGTCAGCAATGGAGATATGAGGATTGTCTATTCCATGGGAAGATGTACTTTTCAGAAACAAAAACTGCATGGGAAGATCTGGCCTTTGACCTTTGCTAAGGGCAGGCATATATGGTATCAGACAATGGGACACACATCACTGCAATGATCTGCACTGATGCCATTCTGACAGCATGCAGTAACCATAAATAATACATGGAAACATATGACCACGAACCTGTGATGAAGGGAGGCATACATGTGACCTCAGAACAGGACATACATCACTATTATGATCTGCAACAGTGTCATCCTGAGAGCATGCAATAACTATAAATAGTAATGGATGGGAAGATATGACCACAGACCTGTGGTGAAGGCTATGCATACATGGGACTTCAAAACAAGACACACATCACCATGATAAACTACACTGATGCTATTATGAATAGCTGGGGCAGTGCAAGAAACAGACACATGAGCAGTGTCAACTAATGTGTGTGAGGAAGTGGTCTGGTGTCATTGGACACATATAAGGAGCTTTAGTAATATGCATCAATCATGTATCCAGGATATCATGTAATTAACACAGCTAGTGGTGCAAGTACAGTATAATAACCTAAAAATATAGCATGACCAATCATGCAAAATCATTGTTCACCATGCAGCAGTCTGCATGGAAAACACAATTCTGTAAGTGTATGCATGCATTCGATGGCTTGTGATACATAGCTCAGAAAAAAATAAGATGACTTTCCATATCCCATTCTACAATGTTTTCTATAAGGAGATATCCAGAAACATGGTGCAATGTAGATTCAGTTAATGTTTATTGCAAACATGTACAGCTGGCATTGGTCCTCACATAAATCAGATATTACACTGGCAATCATCAGATAATGGACATTCAGTATTGATTAGTTGTCCTTGCAGGGCAGCAGGGCTGTTGAGAAGGACAGCCGCAATAGGATACATAGTTCAAGCAGTTCCTAGGACAAGACAACAGAGTCAAAATTGTAAACATAGAGAACAGTGACAAGCAACAGAAGTACCAGTCATATGAGCCAATATTTCTAGAGATGTGTGACACAACATTGCCTAAGGAACACAATTCAAAAATCATAGCAAGCACACCTACATGTATGTCACTGATTACTACTAAATGGGCTAAGTCTAGTCAACCTGAAAGTAAGGTGCAGAATTTCACTAGGGCAGACAGTACCTGCAACAATGTGCAAATGCCACACTGTGGCTCCTGTCTCAAGGTACCTTACATGGGAATGATGTCAACATCTCAGACAGATGGCAATGACATAGTTGGAATGGCACGAAAACAAAATGGTGTCATCGTTAACAACATATGTTTTTTCCAAGTGTCGAGCTGTGGCTCACATAATGTAGAACAAAACACAGATTGCATAATACCTTTTTACTAACTTGTCGATTATGTTATGTTATGTTGCTGGTTTGTGCTCATAATATATATATATATGATAGATAATATAATTTAGTATTATTTATCATGAAATTCTGCTTAGCAATCTTCTTGGCACTCAATGTGTGATGTTGAACAGGTAGTATATCCAAACCTTACTGAGGCAACGTCCACTAGAAATAATTCCATTTGAAACTAATGCATGGTGTTGTGGAGAAAGACGTTTCGCAAGGGCTGCACCCTCGATGTCAATATTACTGAGCAAAAGAGGGAATAATAGAACATGATCTAAGATGGATGCATGAAGCAAACCAGGAGTGACACATAAGATACAATCATCATGGGAAAAGATGCAGGGGCTGAAGTGATGGAGGCAGAAAAGCTTTTTTTTTTGTTAAGACACTTCCCTTTAAAAAATAAAATCATATGGAGAGGAGATATAGAAAACAAGGAGGAAGAATATTGTCTGCAGGAGTGCATCTCAGGACAAGAAGCCAGGAGCACACATAGAATTACACACATAAAGCAATGCAAATTGAAAGGAATGGTGTTTATGCACATGGCGCAGCACAGTGAAGCGACACAACAGATAAGACAGACAAGTAGCGTTTGGGAGCATGGGACTACAAAACTGTTATAAGGTGAACAGAAAACAGGACAAGAACACATATTTTATTTTATTTTATATTATTTTTATTTATTTCCACTTTTGTGTTCAGGTTGGTCCCACTAGGCCAGTGGCCTCTTTTCAGGGGAGACCTGAGGTGGTATTCATACTGACTAAGGGAAATTTGACCTGAGCAGCAAGTAACTTCACCTACTCTTTTCAATAAATGCAATGGGATATTTTACATTCACCTGAGCTATGACCAGATCAGGCAGATGGAGCTTGGGGTTTAATGTGTCATCCAAAGGGTGGAATGATGTATAGTGAAATGCTGGTAAAGTACTTATTTGGAGGTTAGTCCTGCAAGAAGCCCAGCCCAACCAAGATATCAAAACAGCATCAGTAATAAGTTCTGTCCTCACACCTCCAAGTCATAAGCTGCAGTGGATGTCTGAACTAGAGCTTTGTGCATGTTTTTCAGATACTCTGTGAGGCATCTTTGATGGATGACAGTATATGTACCACAGATACATCCACCATCTCCACTGAAGTTCACTGCTTAATGGCCTGGATTTCCCCTCGCTCATCCTTCAGAGACTGTCAGACAGAGATTTCAGGCTATAACCCACTGGGGAAGGATGCCTGATCATCATGGGGCTGCTTTTCATGGGATGATTGTCTTGCTGAAGGTTCATTTGCAGCAGGGAGACACAGCAGAAACAGGTCATTCTCTGTGCTGTGCACCATGTCATCTCACAGTGTGAAAATGACAGAACTTCTAGGCAATACATTGTAATGATGTTAAATAAACTTATCCAGCTCTGCCATTACCTTTTCCCTCTACCATCTGCATGTTTAACTCATGCTGCATAACTCTGCCATTGAAAATGCAATGTTGTCCATTAGTACACCTGCCTATGTGCCATGGTGCTGTACTTTCACAAATAATAGTAAGTGTATGCCTCATAGCCAACACTCTGAAGACACTAGTACTTTAACACTTACTCATGTATATCTGCATTGTGCCTTTAAATGACTACTCTGATGCATGCAGACCACCCTCAGTGTTTACTTGCAGATATCTGCAATCATCATACTGCACCCCTGTGTATAACCAGCTCTGTATTAAAAGTGCAAGACCTAATAAATCAGGTCCCAGTACTTTGAAAAATAAATTACTATGCAAACAAAATATAAATTCTGCACTTTTTAAGCATTTTCGTTGCTAGAGGGGCTATGCCTACTTTCTACCACTTATATAAACTAACTCAGAGACTGTTGTACCTTGGACCAGAGGTACAGCACTACTGCAGCTTTGGACTTGGCATATTTTCCTCCGCATTTGTATCTACAGTTCTACTGTTCCAAAGACTACAATTATATAATTTCAGCAGGTATCCTGCATCATAGATTTCAACCTTCCATCTCCAAAATGTGGAAATACTGCCTCTCACAATGTGGGGAAAATGGACAAAAATGTGGAAACACTGTCTTTCACAATTTGGGCAAAATGTGGCAACACTGCCTCCCCTGTGGGAAAAGAAGCACAAAATGTGGAGCACTATACTCTTGCTAAAGAAATCAAAAAAGAAGCTCACTGCATGGCCAATAACTGGTTCTTTGTACTCAGAAAAATTGATGAATTAATATGGTTCAGTATTACTTACCACAGATATTTGTTAAAATGTTTTTATCAATGAATGCTTCTCAGCCATTTGGCTAAGACCAAATATATTGTAATGTGTCACAACACTGTTAAACTTGTAAAAATAATAAAAGATAGTTGGTTCCAAAACAGCACAACACCAGCTGCGAATTAAATATTTAATAATTACACACAGTATTTAGCGCTTTCATCTCATATCAAGTGAGACTTCATCAGAATACATTCTTATAAAAGTCAAAAACATTTAAATAACCTTGTCAATTAAAAATACAAGTCACATGACAACAGTGATCAATATTTAAAGACACCATATAAAACTCAAATTTCTTCCTAAAATTATTACCTTTCTTTTACTTAAAAATAATATTGTTATATAATGTGTATGCATCGTAGTATTACCAGCATAAATGTATATCCCACTGAATATACTCTGATATAAAATACATTATATTTGACTAGCCCTTTCATGCAGTAAGGGTGCAATAGATATAAAATCATTTAAGCCTGGTGGAAACATGGCAGCTAACTTATACCGCCATTCAGTTTCCTTCTTTTCTAGGTTATTTTTCCAATCACCCCCTCTTGGTTGTATTTTGACTAGTTCTAGAATACCAAACATAAATTTATCAACATTTTTGCAAACTTGAGCGTGTCTGTATAGAGCATTATAAACTTTTTTATTTTTGATATCATTTAAATGCTCATACGTCCTGCTCTTCAAATGATGTTCTGTTTTGCCATCATAGAAATGTTGGCATGGTAACCATATTGCCAAATATACTATTTTACTTGTTAAACAATTCCCTTTCTGGAATAGCACCTGACTACGCAATTTATTATTCAAGGAAATTATTTTTTCTTTATTAATGTATGAACACTGACTACACATTCCAAAAGGGTGTGTACCTACAGATCTATAGGATCTACCTTATTCTCAAATAACTGTTTAAAATTAGGTCCTGTACTATTTACAAATCTTGGTGTACTACCTACCCTATTTAGTATTTCATGGTTTGTCCTAAAAATATTCGAGTTAGCTCTAAACGCTCCCTTAATTTCATCTGAAAGATGATTGTATTGTAGCACACAAGCCTTTTAATATGTAACCTCCTTTTTATGACCAGAGCTCATAGCCTTACTGGTGACCAATCCTTCACCCAATAATGGTTTATATACAACACCCCACTTTGCATATACTTCATCCAAAACTTCTTTTATTAGGGCCTGGGGGTACCCTGTTTCCTGGAACATGTGTGATATTTTATCGGACTCTACTTTGCAGGTGTGAAGTCATACAGGGCTATTCTAACAGCTTGCTCTTTAATAATACTTCTTTTTTGTGCTAACGGGTGATTACTTTGGAAGTACAAATATCCATTACAGAAAGTATCCTTCCTATAAATCATTGATTTAAATCCACATTTATCATGAGTAATATATGTGTCCAAATAATTAACCCCAGAGGAAAAACAAATACTGGGGGGTGGGGGGGATTAATAGGTTCAGATGAACTGCATGAGATAGTATGTAGAAGAGAAGGGTTTACTATCTATAATTATACAGACATACGTATTACTGAAGAATACTTTAGCCTTTTGTCAAAAGGGGTAAAATTTGTCCCAGAAAGGAGAGGCAATTTATAAATTTATAAATCCATAATAAAAGAAGTTTTGGATGAGGTTTATGCAAAGTGGGGTGTTGTATATAAACCATTATTGGGTGAATTTTATTAGCAGTTGAATTTTGGTTAATAAGACAAATATATATAACCCCGGGTTAAATGCCTTTTTGCTGTGTTTAACTGAGTATGTTCTGACTAAAACATTCTTCTATTTTAATGGTGATTGCTTTTTGCAATTAAAAGGTACAGCCATGGGGGCTTCCTTTGCCCCCATTTGTGCTAACCTTTTTATGGGGTATGTAGACGAACAGTTGATATGTGATAGTAGTCATAACATCTATATTACTGAAATTGATATTTGGAGACTTTATTTGAATGACTGCTGGTTGGTGTGGAGATCTGATGTAACCTATTTGAATGAATTTATACAGTACTTAAATGACAACAAATGGGGCTTACAGTTTACAGCAAATTATGATCTGAAAGAAATTTCTTTTTTGCTGGGTTATGGTTTTTTTTGCAATATTTAATTTAAATAAATGATTTATTCACTGTTTTTGGTGCTGGACGTTTTTTGTTATTGATTTTTAACTTACAGTTCCCCACAGATAGCATAAACCTATTTGGATTTTCTCAACTAATTACTCACCCAACCTTTATCAGTTCTGTAAACCAAAATGGCTCAATTATTGACTGGATTTTGACCTCCCATCCTAGCAATTTATCTGTATCTATAACACTTACAGCCTCTATCTGTGATCACCACCCCATCTGCACAAATAGACTTATCTCTCATTCATGGAGACAACATACCTACAAGACAGTACAAAACCTAGCCAACTTTGACCAGTAGGCCTTTACAAACATATTAAACCCCATTAATTGGTCCTTCCTTAAACACTTACCACAAGATGATGCAGTTAAGCAATTTAATTCTACATTCCTAAACACCTTAGACAGTTTAGCTCACACCAGAAGGAAAAGAGTCAAAACCAAGTATACTCCTTGGCTTTCTGTCTATACCAGATCACTCATGCAAAAAAGAGACAAGGCTTGGACAGCTTACCTAAAACATAAGACTCATAATAATTTACAGCATTTCAAAGCACTGTGTAAACTTGTAAAGAAACTGGTTAATTTTAGATAAAAAAACAATTCTATGCAAAGCCACAAGATCAGCACAAGTCTAGTCCAAAACTTTCTAGCACACTATCAAAAATAATCCTACACTCAGGAAGTCAGTCCTCCCCTAACCATCATATAATAGTACCTCTCCTGACATAACATCTCAATTTAACTGTTACTTCATCGATAATATAGCTTCCATCACTAACAAATTCCCTCCATCACCCTCTACTTTCTCTCAGCCTCCTGTTACTTGTCACTCCACATTTTCCCTTCAACCAGTTCCCAATTCCTTCATTAAATCCTTCTTATGCAAGCTCAAACCATGTTCCCCCGCTGCAGATAATCTTCCTAATGAATTCCTAAAAATGGCTGCTGATCCAATTGCCTACCCCGTCTCCATAATCATTAATAGATCTATCAGGGAAACTTACATCCCCTCTCTGTGGAAAAAAAATCTGTCATCCTTCCCCTCCACAAAAATGGCACCGCCACAGAAATTTCTAACTTTAGGCCAGTTGTTATTCTTTCACCACTATCAAAACTTCTAGAAAAATGTACCCATAAACAACTTCAATACCTACTTGACAGTAATCTTTCTCCCATCCAACATGGATTCAGACCAATACACAGCACTATCACTGCTCTACTATCCTTCACTGATACTGTCAACAAAACTCGTGACTCGGGAAACTTTGTTTCTTCTCTGTTCTTAGACCTATCCAAAGCCACTGATACTTTCTCCCACCCCAAATTCTTATCCCAACTATCTCTTCTGGGCTTAACTGAAACATCCTTACAATGGTTCGCTAGATAACTTTCTAACAGATATCAGTGTGTCAAGTGGAAATCTAACTTCTTTCCTTACTTACCAGTCAGCATTGGGGTATCCCAAGGCTCAGTACTAGGTCCGCTCCTCTTCAACGTTTTTATTAACTATCTTAATACTGCCACCAAACAAACCATCCTAATTCAATATGTCAATGACTCTACATCAATCTGCTCCTCCAGAAATATTTCTCATCTCCAGAGTTTAACTCAAGAAGCATTCAATTCCATTGAGTCATGGCTCACCAACAACCGTCTACTACTTACCCCCCCCCCCAAAAAAAAAAAAACTAAACTTCTACTAGTTTTACAAAACAATTTTCTCCAGATACTTCTAACTTTGCTGTTACTTCTCTGAACAATACTTCAATCGATGTGGTTTCACACATAAAACTGTTAGGTGTAACTCTTGACAACAATCTTAAGTTTGACCTGCCTATCATCAACAACATAAAAAAAAATTAATCAAAAATGGGGCATGATTTATAAGGCTAACAAATTAATCTCCAACTCCGCAAGTGTAACCCTTGCCGCCACCTATCTCTTACCTTCCCTTCTGTAAGCTTCACCTATTCTAACCAATCTTCATGCTTCCCTCCAAGCAAAACTTAGCCAATGTTATAATAAAATAGTTAAATTTGCCAAAGGCCAAGCCCACTACTATCACCATTGCTCTGCTCTCAAGGCCCTAAATTAGCTCAAACTACCCCACCTTCTCGCTTTTAATCAGCTAACACTAATGCACAAAATATGCACAACTCCTCATTTTCACAAACTGCATCATCACTACTTCAATACTATATTCCATCTCATGACCTACACTCTTCTGACAAGTATCTACTATCTATTTACAAATCTCAAAGATCTAAAAATGTTAGTCTGTGCTCTCACGGTGTTGCCAAATCATAGAATAGCATTCTAGAATCAATCAGACTTATACCTCACTAGTATTCTTTCATGTCTAGGCTGAAAGAACATCTAACCAATAATTGGATCTGCTTATGCTCCTTGCCATCTTAGTACCCTTGTCCATTCTCTTCTCCCCAGTCTTAATAGACTTTTTCTTGATCTAGCCTATTTCCCTTCCTGTATTACCTACTTTCTAGCCTAACCATTCTATAATTTCTTAAACTTCTAATGTTCCTTCTCTCTATTCTTACACAAACCTTTATCTATCCCAGAAATTATGACTGAAATTTATTACCCAATTCTCTTTCCAGAAAGCATATATAGTTTTCACGACTTATTACTTATTCTGTAATACATTTTTCATGCATTATTATGTAACATACATATTAAGAACTTTCTTCTGTCTTCTATATAATGTATGTTCAAGTTTATTGTTTGCTTTACATTTGCTTACTTTCTTCTTTTATTGTATACACAAATTGCACTGCTGTGTGATTGTCTTAGTCTTTGTAACCAATGTTGATTTGTAATTATGTTTAAGTTATCCTGTGGAGTTTCTTTCCCCTGGGGCCTCCACTAAAAATGGGCTTGTACCAGTCAGACTTTCCCAGTAAAAAAATGTCACATAAACGAGTAAATAAATAAAATTCATGTCTAGCTATATCTTAAATAATATTCCTTGCCCTCTTTGTGTGACTTCTAATAATGTTGCTTGTCACATGTTCAGATGAAGATGGCTGTTCCACAAGTTAATTTCCGCTCTATGTTAATATACAATAATGCCTAATACATGTGTGCAGGTCATGGATTGGTTGGTATAGATTTAAGATTTATTAAGTGAAATATTTGAGCTTAAGTACTGTACATCAACAAAGTTATAACCTAAATGAAAAACATAAAATAAATGAAAAAAAAAACAATAAAAAAAGGCAAAGGGTAACCATTGTCAACATTAATAATTATAAACAATATTAATTGTGGTTGTCTGCTAGCACAAATAATATACATAGAAAAATTTGCAAACATGGAAAATAAGAATGGGAAAGGACATCTAACAAGTTCTCAAATTAAAGGTCTAAAGTTTAAATAGACTGTCCCCGGGATTCATGAAGCTTGCGCCAGGCGCAGGCGTAGCTTAGGTGGTATAACACCAAATATGGCCACCAAGCGATCCAGGTACGATCCAATTCCACGTGCACTACCAGCATATGCCAGATCTGTGCAGCTCTTGGCTTAGGTATGCTAATCACCCCATGCACAGTACTGCAGCATGCAAATGAAGGTACATAGCAATTCATGAAGTGGTGTAGGAGTAGCGAAAGCCTACAGAAATGTAAATAAAAAAAAATGGTTTACATTTTTCCAAACAGAACATCAGAGCCATGAAAGCGGGCCAGACTCATGTATTACAAAGTTAACATATGCCAATGGCTAAGAAAAGATGCACAACACATAAAAAATAACATTTAATATCATGGCCACAGTAACGCAAAGTACAACCACAGGGCATGTGTGCGCAAACGGGAACACAAGGAAAATATATACAAATGTCATAAAATTGCAACGTAACACAAATCATGATTTCACCATAATAGTCAATGGTATGCATGGTACACCACAACCAAGCTGCAAGGGTTGCTAAGGGTCTGTGACAGTGTTTGGCGCAGTAACTATGGATTAGTAGTCAATGTCATGCAAATGAGGCCGCAAATGTCCCGCCGACCTAAGGATGTACCATACGGCGCAGCGCTACAACACCGAGGAGTGGTCTGGAGGTATACATGACATCAGCAGTGGGGTGTGCCACTGTAGCTGTAAGCACATTGGAGCAATTCAAATCTGGGCTGCCCATTGCTAAGCAAAGCTGCAGGATAGGGGTGTGGATGTAGGTATAGCTTTGCTTAGCTGAGAGCACATATGGTGCTCGAAAGCACATGTGCACGTGGATGAAAATGTGCCCGAAACCCGGTAAGCAGATGCATGCGCCGCGCATCACAGCTCAAACAGGAAGTTTAGGGGAAGACAATAAGGAAATGCCGCAGTAGGGTAATTGGAGTACAACTGAGCAATTAACACCTTTTAACTCACAGTGGGCCATTGACGGCAGCTAACAAGGCTGCTAGCAGCAACCTGCAGAACAGGATAAGGGAGGTGTCGGAGTGCAAAGAAAAGAGAACGGTCACTGTAGAGCAAAGCAAACCTGCAGTAGATCGGCTATAGAACACATTTTGCAAGACAATCCTGGTTTGGGAAAGTACAAAAGAAAGCAGGTTGCTGGATGCATGCCAGACAATGGGAGGGGAATCATTAAGAAATGTTAAGGCAAGAGCAAGAGGTAATCCATGGCAGCTAAATGTAATTCAACACCAAAGGCACCACAATAGCAGTACCTGTGGTAAAACACATAAGATACCCTGCAGCTCCGATTGTACATACACACCCTATGACATCATCAGTATTCAAAGCACAATAGTATAAAGTGTGAAGGCACCTCACACACACTTGTGTATTCCCAAACACTGCACCATCGGTGTAAACAGACGGTGAACTTTCACAATGTACATGTTGGGAGCTGCCATAGTTGTGTGTGTCGGAGACTGAAGGTGTTGTGGAAGATGATGCTAACAACAACCTCAGGCCCCAGAGGAGGAGAAGAGTGTTCAGACCAAGGGTAACCTACCAGGGGCTACATGATCTGGAGATAGTAGAGCGTTACAGGGTGGACAGGGATATCATACAGCAAATAGTTGAGCTGTGCCAGCCATACCTGAGATCCAGAAACAACAGAGGGGAACCCATCCCAGTGGACACAAAGGTATATGTAAGCTTGAGAATAATAGCCACAGGTAACTTTCAAAGGCCAACTGGAGATATCATGGGGATCTCACAGGCATCAGCATCCAGGGTACTCCACCAATTCCTGGATGCCATGTTACCACATGCCAATGAGCATATATACTTCCCCTGAACTCAGGAGGAGTTGGCTAGCAATATGCGTCTCTTCCACCATGTGGCACACTACCCGGAGGTACTGGGTGCAATAGACTGCACGCACATACATATCAAGTCACCACCCGGTGAGCATGGTAGGCGCTACATAAACCACAAGGGATACCACTCCAACTGCCAGGTTGTGTGCAATGCCCAGGGCATTATCACGGATGTGTGTGCTGGCAGCCCTGGAAGCTACCATGACTCCCACATCTGGCATGCCTCACAGCTGTATCAGGTATTTGTCAGGGGGGACATCCCATATGGCCACCTTGTGGGGGATGCTAGCTATGCACTGGAGCCATGGATGATGACTCCCATCAGAAATGCACACACATCCATGCAAGAACGCCATAATGAGGCACACGCACAAACCAGAATCATCATAGAGCGTGTGTTTGGGATGCTGAAATCACGGTTCCGTTGCTTGGACATATCTGGTGGAGCCTTGCAGTACTCTCCAGGCATGTGTGCCCACATCTTTATAGTATGTGCCATGCTACATAATATGATCCTGCGGAAACAGCTGCAGCAGAGACATAATGGTGAAGGCCCTCACAGCCCACCGCAATTGCCAAGGCCAGCACAGGCACAGAGGTATTCAGACCATGAACACCCTGTGCCAGCCCCAGTAGGCAGACGGAGGCGTGCCCAATATGCCCATGCCTTGGCAAAGAGGGAAAGTATAGCACATACACTGACAGTGTAGGCCCCTACAGATTGACACACTTCTCCACCTGCACACACACAGTAAAATGGATGGCACACACATACAACCACCTGTAAATTGTAATGTATAGGTGGCCTACTGTGTGAATCCTACATAGGCAGCCCTCAACTATTGCACACACAACAGCTATTGAAACAAGGAAAGTCAACACCTGAACAGTAGACGAAGCTAACAGCATATGTTGATACTGTATGTATAGGTTCCTAGGTACATCAGTAGGTACATGCCCAATTGTCAGAGGCCATTCATCAGCATAGGGAAAATGTGTCTGCTGTTGCCACCCCATCGATTAACTAACTGCCCCTCTGTGGAGCAGAGCCAATTGCAGGATCCATGTGTGTAACCACTGTTCCCCAACCACTCTGCATGGATTCCCTGGTGTGTTAATGAGGGGCTCCATATAATGTAATCAGGGATGTAGTGCCAAAGCATGGGGAGTACCCATGACAGATATCTGTCACCCCAACATTCTACAGTAATGGTTGTGTCAAGGTGTAGCACATTACAGTGTCTGTGGCTCACTGTGACATCGATTCCCAATGCTGGAGCACATCCATTAAACATCACTTGGACATACCATTAATAGGTCTCCTCCATATGTAAACTAACTGAGTTACACATTTGATTGCAGTATGGAGGAACAGCCGTAGTACAGTCCACATACAAAACACCATAACACTTGTACAAATCCCAGATGCCCAAATGGTAAAGCCACTGACTGTGTCGTGCATGTTCCCTGTTCCACGTGCTGCAAGGGCCGTTACGTAATTCTGATGGCACGAATAATGGATGTTGGATGCAGGTCATTAGAGCACATTTAAGCACATGTTAGTGGATTTATGAGACTGCAAGTGACAGTAAGCGTAGTTTAAACATGACTACATGGATACGCGCAAAACAGGTCTAAGCTTTGCTGAATATCGCGCAGATCACGGTCAAAGATATCCAGAACAGGTGAAACCAGCATTATTCATCCCTGTACTAATAGTGCCTGCTCTGAAAGGTAAAACGACCACTGCCAGGAGTAGAACACGCAACCATGTACACAATCACCTACCACTAAGCTACCCAAGATGTACCAATGGCAGTTGTGTATTGTGACAGGTTAAAACACAAAAGTGCAGAGTTCAGGAAACAGTATACACCGCCATGTACCCAACGAAAGGTGTGTTCACTCTCTCTCTCTCTCTCTCTCTCTCTCTCTATATATATATATATATATATATATGTGTGTGTGTGTATAATAGAGATAGAAAGGGAGATAGAGAGATATATGTCGATATATACGGACTTACATATATCTGCAAATATATAGATAGGTTAACGACATGTACGCAACCACGGAGGTACAAATAAATAGGATACTGCCAACTACCAAATGCTTTACATACCGACACGCGTAATCACGAGGCTTAAAGACCGAAAGACCACAGTACCGGAACACTAGAACCGCAAGTAATATTATCATGATGTTAAGGGACATTTAGTTATTGCTGCTGGTGCTGCGGTCCAGGTAGGTACTGTGTTTAAGTGTGTTTCTGATTGCTGTAGTGTGTGTAAGTGTGTGTTGAGGGTGCGGTGTGTGTTAACTGTAATGTGTGTGTGTGTGTTTGCATCGTGTGTCTGTTTGTGCTAACTCGGAGGTAGATTATTACAGTAGGTGTGGTCCCGGCCTTAGGCGTACGGTTACCACCTGTCCCACTTTGAGAGGGATAGTCCCTCCTTGGGCAGTTGTGTCCTGACAACAACTATTAAAAAAAGCAAATGTCCGAGACTGTAGGACATAATTCATAGGTTCATAGGTAGGTACTAGGCTATCGGCCCTAGGGTCCATACAAGCCTAGCCAAAAAATGTACCCTGGCTTTCGCCATCCAAGAAAATTATTTTCCTGTGCCCCTGTCGAGCAGAGCCGCAGAAGTGATCCCTGGGGTGAATTTCCCATTTCCTATCCAGTCATCAAGATTTTTCTTGAAGAGTGCTAATTAGGAGCTCTGTATGACATAGATAGGTAGTCTGTTCCAGAGTATGGGAAGTCTCTGAGACAGGAATCTATCCCTCCAGCATGTTCTGTTTATTGTGGTGACAAGGTTAAGGTCCCTAGAGCGTGTAGCTCAGAGGGATTGGGATTTCTTTAAGTGGAGCATGTCCAACAGCTCTGGGTTTGACATAGCTTTGTATGTTAGGCAGAGATCGCCCCTGAGTAGGCGATATGCGATGGAGTAAAGCTGTAGTTTTTTGAGACGGTCTGCATAGGGCATCTGTTTGAGGCCAGTAATCCTCTTTGTGAGGTATTTCTGTGGTCTTTCCAGTTGTTGTAGATGTCTTGTGAGGTACATACCAAAAGGGCATTGTATTCTATAATGGGTCTAATGAGTGATGAGTAGAGGGGAACAATGACCTCTTTTTTCTGGATGAGAATCCTTTTGTGATGAGATGAGCCACGTAGAAGGATTTCCTGACCACTGTGGTGATGTGATTATCAAAGGAGAGACTACTGTCCACCTGTGTCCCAAGGTCTCTTATCACATTTTCGGCATTAAGTAGACTACCAGCTATGTGGTAGTTCATGGGTACAGAGTTTTTACCAAAGGGGATGACAATACACTTTTTGGCATTGAGCTTCAGGCCATGGCTTTGACACCAGGTATCTGTCTCAGTGAGGCCCTTTGTAGTTTGTCCACATCGTTAGGAGTTTCGATTATGGCTCCTAGTTTGCAGTCATCTGCAAACTTTGTTAGCCAAAGACCTTCTGTGTTGGACTGCATTTCAGAGAAGTAGATACCAAACAGGAGAGGACCCAGGACTGAACCCTGTGGTACTCCACTTGTCACTGGTCTGATGTCGGATTTGGAATCTGCTACTTTCACAGTGTGGGTTCTGTCCGTGAGCCAGTTGGCAACCCATCTTGTGACATAGGGATTTATACCTAGTTTAGTGAGCTTATGTATAATTCCAGAGTGGGGGATGGTGTCGAAAGCCTTGGCAAGATCTAGATAAGCTGTGTGAACCATTTTACCCTCATTTATGGCTTTGGTGACTGCTTCAAAGAAGTCAATCAGGTTTAGGAGACATGATCTGCCTTTTACAAATCCAAACTGAGTAGGGTCCAGAGTTTGGAGATTACCAATGTCTTTATTTATGAGTTCCACGATGATATATTCCATGGCCTTGCAGACCAGGCTCATCAGGCTAATGGGGCGGTAGTTCCCGGGGTCCGTCGTGACTACCCATTTGTGGACTGGGATAACTGTCATGGTGCGCCATTCAGTGGGTACAAAGCCTGAGGTGAGGCTATGTTTGAACATGGTACTTAGGTAGGGTGCCAGTTCATTCTGTAGTTCATGTAGAACGCAGCCTGGGATATTGTCAGGTCCCATGGATGCTGTGTTCTTGGCTTTGGAGAGTGTATTTTTTACCTGTGCAGCCATGATTATAGGAACTTTGCATTCTTCTGGTATAGAGATGGGCCCTCTAGGGGGTGAGAGGGGGAGTAAAGTTAGCACTGAACCTATCTGCTAGGATGTTGGCAATATCAGTTGGTTCTGTATATTAAGTGCCATTATGCTGTAACTCAGAGCAGATCTGAGTGTTCCCATTTAGATTCTTGACACAGCTATAGAATGCTTTGTGGTTGACTTTAGAGTCAGTGGCAATTTTGTTTTCGTAACTAGCTTTGGAGGATTTTATGAGGGATCTCATCTTCTTACTGAGGTTGACCAGGGAGTTCCTCCAGTCATGGGATTTTACTCTTTTTTGCAACAGTTTCTTTCTTCTGTTGTAGAGTTTGTTTATGGCAAAGGACCACCAGATTGGCTTCCTTTTTTTGGAGGATAACATCTTGGTTCTATTAGGGATAGCATGATCCATGCACTCGTGTAAGTGCTTATAAAGTGAATTTGTGTAGGATTCGGCAGTCATACCTCTATTGTCCATCTGCATGGGTGTCATGAAGTTTGCCACTTCTGTCTTAAGAAGTGTGAAGTTGGCTTTTCAGAAGTTTTTTACGATGGTTTCCCTAATTGGGGCTGGGGGTGGGATGTGGATGTCTAGGCTGATTAGCTTGTGGTCGGATCTGACCAACGAGGAATTGACCTCTGGTGTGGAACACCGGTTTCCCATGTTGGTAATGACCAGGTCTAGGATATTGCTGCCCCTGGTGGGGGTATGAATAAGTTGATCCAAGGCGTTGGAATTTATGAATTCTAGAAAACGTTGAGCAAAAGAGTTGGTACATGAGTAGTTTTCCCAGTTAATGGTGGGGTAGTTGAAATCGCCCATTATTAGGGTGTTGGGTTGTACCTTAATACTTTCCAGTGTATCAAGAAATGAGGAGTGTGAATCCTGGGGCATGGTGGGGGGTCTGTAGCAAGCTACAATTTGGATTGCGGCCTTGCCCAGAGTTAGTTGCACTTGGATAATCTCGGATGCATTATGCTGTGCAACTAGCCTGGAGGTGTGGCTATCCTTAATGAATATGGACACGCCTCCGCCTTTATTGCTTCTTTCTTGGTTAGGTGGCCGAAAGGTGTGGTAGGAATTGAAGCCTGGTGATGCAGGGGTGCTCTCTGGAGCTTTGAACCAGGTCTCTGTCACTGCACAGATGTCAATATTCTCCATTTTAAGGAGTGCCTCGAGTGAGTGCATTTTGAGGTTTAGACTTCTAGCATTGAGTAGCATTACCCTCAGATTTTGCTTGCTTGTACCTGTTACGGTGGTGAATTTGTCATTTGAACCTTGCCTAAAAAAGGCACTATAGGGGTGGCAAGAGCCATAGCCAGTATCCGGAATCCTAAGGGCGACAGGTGCAGGCCATCTCTGGCAAAGCATCGTGGACTGTCAATCTTGTCGTCTCAGGCAGACAAATACTGGATCCCCTTTAGAATGGCACCAGAAGCTTAGCCAATTGCTGAAGTCAATCATTTTGTCCTTGGACTGTGGTATCATTCTGGGTAATGGCAGGATGCTACTCAGGGTTAGGGTCATACCCGCCTGGGATACAAGATCGGAGAGCTCCTCCATGTCTCTTTTCATGTAATCCAGGGAGATACGTCTCAAGTCATTCACACCAACATGGACAATGACAGTGCCATTTTTGTACTTATTGTGGAGTGACCTGAGTGCATGCGTTATGTGGCAGATCCTGGCACCTGACAGGCAGCTGACAGTAACTTTCTCCTTGTTTAGTCTAGTGAGTGGAACATCAGTGTGCCTGACTATAGAGTCACCTATGACTAGAGTGTTGGGTACGTTGTTATGCCTTATGGGCTGTGGTTGAGTGGCACACTGAGTTTGTGGGCTATGTGTCATTTGGGTTGTGTTGGTGGGGGGGGTGGAGTTTGCTTGCGTTTATGCTTTGGATGTTCCTGATGCTTGGGCAGGTTTTTATTGAGAGCCTCCGTGAATGTAGGTGTGTGTTTGTGTTTCTATGTGTGTGTTTTGGTGGTGTAGGTTTTGAGGGACCATGTGATGAGTGTGGTGTGGTGCAAGTGTTTACCTTCTCCTCTTGACTGTCTAGTCCAGTCTTGGATGAAGAAAACTTTGCTTCCAGTTTGGCTATATAAGTGCATCTCTCACAGGTTGTAGTGTTGGGTGGTAGGAGGAAAGGGTTTTCTGTGTACATGTGGCAATTGCTGCATTGCCCCAAGATGCCCAGATTCATCAGGTAGACAGGAGAAATCACTGGGAGCTGACCATTAGACATGCCTGGACAAGTGCTTATTTATTAAGTACTAAAAACTGCTTTCCACTAGACAAGTGAGGAAAGTTGAGTGCTGTAGTAATTTGCAGTTTATGTAGTGCTTACAATGAGTTCTGAACAAGTGCTGAGTTCAAAGAAACAGATTTGAGTGCTGAAACTAGAAAACTGGCTAGTTATAAGAAAAAAAAATAAGCTAGAAGGCTTCCTTCCAACACAGAAGGGCTTGGGGGGCTCAGATGCCTACAAACAGTCTATACCACTTAACAGGAAAGTGGTCCCATATATTATGTAATAGTTGCATTAAATAGTTATTCCTGTATCTAAAATACGTAAATGTTACAAGAAACATAATAAGCAGCTAAAGTGCTACAAGAATAAGGTTTTATATAGGACAAAAGTAAGTTCTATCCTTTGTATTGACCGTGGGTATGTGTCGGCCTCTAAACCCCAATGTGTGTCCTGCAAATGTCCCACTATGGCCATTTGAAAAGGTGGCAACCCAAGCCAAAGAGGTTCAGTCACCAACACAACTGCAATGAGTGCAAATATCTGTGACAGAAATACACGAGACAGCTTTCATGTAGTAACATTCCCTTACATACCGATATATTTCCAGAGGGATTTAAGGATCACCATCACCTGCATGCTATATAGGAACCAATTAACAATGGCTTAATGAATAACCCTGCAATAACCATAGTATTAGTCTACTAAATGATAGGTCTTCAATTAGGGAAGGAGCCCCCACACACATATGGAATATGTATAAATGCAGTCCCCACAAACCTTTATCTGGTATGTACACCCACCTACATCTCCCCCACACCCAAAATAATTGCAATACAGACTGTAATAACATCACAAACATCCACTCACTCAATGACATCTGCAGAAGCGTTAACATATCTTGTGAGAGACACACTTGTAATGGCGCCATGTGAAAATGTTGCTGTTGTACAATGGAACAGACACCGATGTTACAGGTTTTGTTTGCATTAGTCTCGTATCAGACGGTTGAGATAACAGCTACACTCACATGTAGAACTACATACTCTAGCCGTCACACACAATCCACGGGGGACATGAATTCAAAATATCTGTGTCTCTCCATATAGCAGTTGCAATTCATCACAACAAAACACATCCAGGCCGTCTTCCTCAAAGGGCAACGCCCAAGTGGAGTATTCAATTATACCCCACTGTTGCCGTGTAATTGGCTAATGGAGTAGCTGCACAGCTGATGTGCATGTAATAATTTACTCCAGAACACCAATTGGTGGCAGGATACCACATGTTACAGGTATCTACATATAAAAGGATGGCTTGCCATACATTCAAACCGTATGCTCATACCATAGAACCGTTTAAACAGGAAAGGAGTAAGACAGATATTTTCATAAACTCGGACCGCTAAGAAGGTATGTAGAACACTCAGTATGTTAGTGTATGTAGTGCCTGTTCTGTATTAATGAAAGTGTACGCAATGCATATAGTGGGAAAAGGTATTATGTAGTGATGTCTTGTTGAGCATAGTAACGCTTGTAGAAATTGTGTGTACTGCTGTGGGCCACAAGGGATGACAATTCTACTCCAGCTGCTGTCAGTGGTAGGGTTTGTCCAACAAGTACGTGCCATAACAGGGGATAGTATATTGTTAATATACTGTAACAGTAGGCATATGTATGGGTGTATAATGAGAATAACATGCCTAAGGTGGTCCTGCTGTGCAATTATGCTTCGCATTATGGGATAATCTTTCAAAAATGTGAAATGTACAGTATTGTAGGTAGATATGTCAAATATTTTACATAGCATTACTGTTATATTATGCAAACATAAGGTATGTCTATTGGCACGTACAATACCCAATAACAGGATACATATGGCTTGTAATCACGAGACAGTGTAACAGCATGATAGCTAATTGAAATGGAAGAGCTACTCAATTATCCATGCACAAAGGACATGTAATAGCTTCACAGGTTCATAGTTAGGTACTATGCTGTCTGGCCAAGTCCATTTGTAAGCCCAACGACAGCATATTCACTGGCGGCACCTCCCTAGGGTAGTGTCCTGAGCCTGCGAACAGCAGAGCCATTTGTTCCCTGCACCTGTGTACAGTACAGCCACTGCAGTGATCCCTGGTGTACATGTCTGTCTTCCATCCACCCATCAAGGTATCTCATGAAGAGTGCTAGTGAGGGTCCCTACCTGATGTACATAGGAATCATGTTCCAAAGCATGGTGAGTGTCCGGTTCAGGAATGTATCCCTCCAGTACGTCCTACTCATCGTTGCATTTGGGTACATATCCCAGAGCATGTTGCTCTCAGTGGCTTTTGCTTATGTTGCTTATGTGGAGCATATCCATCAATATTGTTGTGGACATGGGCCGTGTATGTTCAGCAGAGGTCACCTCTGAGTATGCAGTATGCGAATGAGTACAGTTGTGGTTTCTGTAGTTGTGCTGCATAAGTCATCCTTCAGAGGTCAATAATCCTGTTGGTGTGTTAATGTTGTGGTATTTAAAGCCGTTGCTGTTCCGTAAGGTACACCCCAAAAGGGGTGTTGTACCCTTGAATGTGTTTCATAAGTCAGGAGTATAGAGGTACAATGGGTGCCTTTGTTCCGGCTACAAACCCATTACAGTTTAGGGTGGCCACGTAGAAGGATATCCACGCCACCTTGGCAATATGGTTATCAAACGAGTGGGTGCTATCTACATGTGTACTAAGATCCCTTATTTATTTTATTTATTTATTTATTTGCAGTTGGTTAACCAGGATAGTCCATTGGGCCAATAAGAACCCGTTTTCAATGGAGTCCTGGGGAGAAAAGCTCCAAAAAAAGGTTACAAAAATTATTACAGCAGCTTACAATTTCAAATTATTAGTAGGTTAAACACAAAGCTTTAAAGCAGTGGTAACAAAAGATTGCAGCAGTTTACAATGTCAGTCATTTGTGGGTTGCAAACTAAAGAGAGATTAAGCTGTTACAAAGTAATTTTTAGGTTTTATTTTGTAGAACAACCCAGATTTAAGTAGGAGCAAAGAAAGAGTTTAGGTAAAAATTTTTAGAAAAATAAAGCATTGTGGTAGTATATATATAGTTTCTTCAGAGGAATATTAGGGTTAGAGAACTACAGTTGACTTAATTATTTGGTGTCTGGTAATATATGAATAAGTTGAAGGTAGTAAGTGGAGAATAGGCTATGAGAGGTGGGAGCAGGAGCATTCCCAAGAGGATGTTAGATGTGAGTGCAGTGATTTTTTAAAAGCAGGGGTGTATGTGGTGATACGGATGGAGGGAGGAAGGGAGTTCCATAGTCATGCCAGGGCAAAGGACAGGAGGTTTTTTCCTGGAGAGTGAAGGGGTTTATACAGCTCAATTAGGTTTTGGTTATTAGATCTTAGAATTCTTTGTGGCAGATGCATTTTAAAGGTAGAGCTGAGAGAGGGACAGAGAGATGGATGAAAAATGAGTTTGTGAGCAAAAGTGAGCTGAATATAGGAGAGATAGTTGGGAAGCTCTAGCCAATTGAGTTTGTGAAGAGATGTACAGTGATGGGTAGATGATTTGTTACTAGTGGCAAATTTGGCAATTTTATTATAACAGGAGGACAGTTTAGTTTTGAGAGATTTGTAGGTTTGTTAGGAGAGGGGCACCATAAAGAAGGGAAGGGATGAGAAATGTAGTAGCAAGAGTGAGTTTAGTAGATGTAGTGAGGAATCGATTGTGTCGGTAGACCATGCCAAGTTTTTGGTGGGTTTTTTTTATGTTTAGTTGTAGGTGGCTATTGAATTTAAGCTGATTATCTATTTGGACTCCTAGTAGTTTAGTTTCAGATACTAGTTCAGGAGGTGTGTTATTCTGGCTAGTGATGGAGAATAGTTTTCTATCAACGATGTTAGTTATTGAGGGGGTAAATACCATAAGTTTGGTTTTTGATGCATTTAGTGCTAGATGATTGTCCTTCATCCACTGTTCTGTAGTAGAGAAGGCGTCTTGAGTCAGTTTTAGGAGAGCAGGGATGGATGTGACTGCACAGATAATTGTAGAGTCATCTGCATATTGAATAAGTTTAGCATGAGGAATTGAGTGGAAGAAATCATTAATGAGGGAGGGTGGCCTAATGGTTAAGGTGTTTGCCTTGCAAACACAAGGTACAGGGTTTGAGTCTCACAAGGGATAATTGGCTAGGCTTAAAATGGCTCGCAAGGGCAGTTAGCTTAGTACTAATCTATGAACCTATGAACCTAATATATTGAAGAGGGGAGGACCCAAAATGGATCCTTGGGGGACACCAGTGGGTGTGTTAAGGAAAGAGGAGGTGGCGTTTTTCCACTTGACAGCTTGTTGCCTGTTAGAGAGATAGCTGGTGAACCAGTTGAGTGAGGCAGGGGATAGGTTTAGTTTAGATAGTTTAGTTAGGAGAAGGTTGTGAGAGATAGTGTCAAAGGCCTTAGAGAGGTCAAGAAAGAGAGTAGATACAGTAGAACCAGAATCTCTGGCTTTATTTATGGTTTCCAGGATGGATAGGAGGGCAGTCATGGTGCTGTGACTGGGTCTGAATCCGTGTTGTGTGGAAGTTAGCAAGTTATTATTTAAGAGATAGGGAAGAAGTTGAAGATGGATACATTTCTCTAGGAGTTTTGACATGGGAGAGAGGATGGCGATAGGACAAAAGTTAGAAATATTGTAATTATTGCCTCCTTTGTGTAGGGGAATGAAGAAAGCCTTTTTCCAGAGTGTCGGTACAAGACCTTCTTGTATAGAGCGATTGATAAGGATGCTGATGGGGAAGGCAATGGCTTCAGCTGCTATGCTGAGGAAGGATGAGGGAATGTTATTGGGGGCATTGGTGCATGGTTTAAGCTTTTGCAGGAGTTTTCTTATGATAGAAGTAGGAATGAGTTTTAGGGAGAATGGTGGGAGTTGAGAGACTGGGGATGAAGGGGGTGATAAGTGGGGGGATGTAGAAGTAGGAGGTGAGGGATGATTGGAGAAGGATGAGATTAGTTTGTTAATAGAGTCTGTGAAGAGAGTATTGAATTGGGTAGCCAGATCTATATCTAGTGCATTAGGGTCTGGGCTGGGGTTATCAGTGGAGCCAGGTTTTAGAAGGGTAGTGATGCCTTTCCAAAATTTTTGAGCGTTGGTTTTGTGATTGTTTTGGAGTAGTGAGAAGTAATTCTGTCTATCTACTGTGATAAGCTTTTTAACGGTATTGCAAAGTGTTTTGAATTCATTTAGGGTGGTGAGAGTTTTGTTTCTTTGGTAATGTGACCAGGTTTTGTCTCTGAGTCGCATTGCAGTGAGTGTATTTCTTGTTAGCCAGGGAGCGGTATTGTTTCTTATTCTTTTGGTTTTTATGGGGGCAAAACTATCTAGCATGTTTAGGAAGGTTGTATTGAAGTGTACAACTGCATTATCTAGGGGTAGAGTTTTTAGCGAGTTCCAATTAATCGATTTTAGGGTTTCTGAGAAGGATATTGGGTTGAATTTTTTTAGGTAGCGAGTGGTGATATACTTATGAGTTACTTGTAATGGGGATGGAAGGCGTCTGGTAAAGATGGGGAGGTGGTCACTGAGAGAATCAGGAAGAGTTCCACTATCAGAGTAGTAGTGGGGGTGAGAGACTAAGACCCAGTCTAGGATACTGCCACTGGAGAAGTCTTTAGAGGGTCTGGTAGAGAGTACTTGTATAGGTTGATGTTTAGTGGTTGAGTAGGGGAGTGAATGGAAGACCAATTAATATTTGTGTCTCCCATGATAATGGTTTCATTGCTGATATTGGTTGACAGCCAGGATAGAATATCCTCAAGTACTGAGGTATTGTCTCCAGGGGGGATGTAAAGTGAGGCTATGCAGATGTGTTTGTGTTTATTTAACTGAAATAGGGCTAGTACTAATTCTGCATTGGAGAATTGAGGAATGGGTTTGTTATAGAGAGTGATGGATAGGGTGGATGAGTAGAGTATAGCTACCCCACCACCTTTTTTGTGAGCCCTATCTTTTCTTATGATAGAGTAGTTTGGTGGAACTATTTCAGCATCTTTTATATGAGGTTTTAACCAGGTTTCAGAAATAGCTAAGATGTCAGGTGTATTGTGGAGAAGCCAGGCATGGAGGTTGGGGATTTTGTTAGCTATACTTTGTGTTAAATAAAATCAAGAATTCAATACACAGGAGGTTCAGATTCAAAAGTTTACTAGTGTACACCAGGAGACAAAAAAAGTACAAGTACAGAATTTTGTCTAACATGAAACAGGAAGCACACAATTTTATATAGGTTTAACATTCAAACTGTGCCCACCTTACTGACGTGGTATGTCACAGGGCACCTACATCACTTTAGCTTACAGTCCTCTATTCATAAAAACTGCTGATGCTGTATATTTAAAAACAGTTTTTCCTCTGGTAACAATACGGCCTTGCTATCCACCTGGTCAGACATAATGTCTTTCTGTAAAGTTACTTCTTCAAGGTTTCATATCAGTTCGAATACAATAGCAGATTCAGTCTTTTAATACACATCTTTGTTCACTGTTACACTTTCCCACCAGCTGCATGCTATCTCAGTAACACATATACAAGGCCAAATCATCCCAGCAGGAAAGAGCAGAAGATTTCATTATTTCACACATTTAATTTCCTGACCCAGCAGATAATCACTTATGAAAAGCATAAACATTAAAACTTGCTAAGCTAGCATCTGCCAGGGTCGAAGGTCAGCTTGCTTTAAGCCACACTGCAGTTTCAAAACTACTTACATTTACACATGAATTAATCCTTTCTGTTATATGATTAATAGAATAAAATGCATTATATACGACTTTGCTTTTAAACTAGCATTTTTCATATATTCAAATACACATTTTTCTAACATTTCCCCCCCTATTAATACTTTTATTCTATTTTGAAGTATGCATAGTGTAATTTCATCTCCTAACCTTTTCCACTTAGGATTTTCAGCTAGGTGAGTCATTCAATCTATACTTCAGAAAAAATGTCATCTGAGATCAATTTTTCAATCTCAACATCTTGATACAAAGTTTCAGTAACAGATACATCAATAAAATCTTTGATTAATATTTTCATGCAGGGAATTCCACAACAAACACATGCTCCTATTAGGAGTATACCCACACAAATGGCAATCAGAATATTTATTAGGATGGAACCCCACCCCCCAAATAGATTCTGAAAAAGGTCCGCCAGTGGGTTTGGGCCTGGTTCAGTCATGGCTGATACTTGCTGAATTACCTCTAGGTGATTATTAATTTCATGCCTGTTATCTGCTATATACGCACAGCATTCTTCTTTGATAAGCACGCACGTACCACCTCTCGCCGCTAGGGTGAAGTCAAGAGCCATTCGATTTTGTAGCACAACAGTTCTCATTGCATTCAGTTCATCAGTCACCAGTTCTAGGGCAGAAAAAGTTGCATTGCTCATTACTTCGAGAAGTTTCGACAACTTCCTCAGCTCCCAGATCGATTTGACTGCTCCATAGGCTGGGAATATTCCTGCCCAAGATATAACACTGTCACTCAAGTCCATATGAGTCAATTTGCTTTTGTCTTTCACGGCATTATGGTCTTTCCAGCCAGCTTTGATCTTTCCAACTGGATTCACAGGTTTTTCAACTGGACCTTCGGGTTTTCGGGCTGCTTCTCTCACGTTTCGTATCTTACCCAAAGGTAATTCTGCAGTATGTCTTATTGCCGGAACCAAATAACCCAAAAAACAACTGCCGGACCAATTCTCAGGTAACCATTTATATGCCTTTTTCCCACAAATAAAATAACAGTTTTCTACTTTAGTACTAATACGCATTAGCCCTGCATGAAACATTTTCTGATCTATAACTGAACAAAACTGGATTCTTGCGAATGTCATTCATGGTTGTTTTCAATGAGTTCAAATATGAGTCATAATTAGTATTGCAAAAAGTATTGCCATTACTATTCTTAATATAACATCGGTAAGATATGGTTATATTACAATTGCTCCAGCCCACCTGGAAAGTATCATTTTTATAAAAACATACAATTCCTTTTTGTGTGACAGGTAAAAATAAAGCTATTTTGTCCCGTGATCTCACAGTTCCTGTATCGAAGACTAAATTCTCCCAAGTCTCATTTATCCCCAAAGGGACAGCGGACATTATCAGTCCTCCATATGCTGTTGGTATAGCTGTACAAACCCAGCAATTTGAAATGTTCATAGTCTCTGCATATACACGCTTCATGGCTAGGTATGTGTTAAAATTTGGATGCCAGTCTACAGATGTTTTGTCACGCCTTCCCACTTTCACTTGTGTGGTTGTGTGTAGGATAAACCACAACAAGAGGAAAATTGTCACAATTACAGTCAATAAATGTATACTCAACAAAATGATTATGCAACATCTCTGGGGTTGATCTAGATTTCTATTCGCTTAGTTTTTGGCCATCTTGGTCTGGTTGTGTATCAGTCACAAAGTTTTTATCAAGTTGAAAGTTCTTTACCGGTTTGCAGTGTGTCAAATGAACCCAGGACGTCCTCTCCGCCACTCTGACTGCAGTAGGTGTTGCCAACAGAACCTGGTATGGTCCTTCCCACTTTGGACTCCACCAATTCTTCCTTTTTGTCACTTTCAGCCACACAAACGTCCCGGGGGCCAAGACTGCTTCTACCGGTCTGGTCTGTTCCTTATCTGAAAAAGAGTTAAACTGCAAAACAGATTTATTTGTTAACAGTTTCCTCATATAACTAGCTAATGAACTGTCAGCCTCTTGCTCTGCAGGCATGAGAGCTTTCCACTGAGGCACATAATATGCTCTCCCAAAAACCATTTCAAAGGGAGTCAAACCCTTTACATTTGGAACCGTTCTCATACTCAGCAGTGCTAAAGGCAGACAGTGTATCCAATTCTTTTGGGTTTCCTCAACTAACTTCCTAAGTTTATTTTTGAGGGTACCATTGTACCTTTCCACCAGTCCTGCTGACTGTGGGTGGTAAGCACAATGGTTCTTTAAGGAGATACCAAAAAATCTCCCAAGTTGCTAAATTGTCTGGTTTACGAAATGTGTGCTGTTGTCACTATAAATCCTTTCCGGAATGCCAAATCTAGGGATTACTTCTTTTATCAGGGCTTTCGCACTGTTGCTGCATCCGGGTTTTTGGTTGGAAAAGCTTCTACCCATTTGGAAAACATGTCTACAATAACTAAACAGTATTTCTTCCCTTCACACTTACTCAATTCTATGAAATCCATACAAATAGTATGGAACAGATATGGTGGTATAGGAAAACTTCCTTGCTTGGTTTTAAATGCCCCTTGTGCATGGTGCTTGTTACAAGTATGACAAGCTGCACAAATTTTTTTTTGTGTAATTTGTGTATCCATATGTTTGGAATATTCGGTTTACTAACTGTACCATTTTTTGTGTAATTTGTGTATCCATATGTTTGGAATATTCGGTTTACTAACTGTACCATCCCCCCTGTTGAGACATGGTACTGCCCATGGCTCAACAAAGCTGCATATCTAAATAAATTAGACAGCAATATCGGTTTTCTCTCCTTGGAAATGTACAGTCCATTCTTAAGAATTGCAACTCGTTTTACCCATTTTTGTTTTTCTGCTTTTGTAGTAAGTGTCTGCATTGTTTTTAACATGTCTAAATCTAAAATCTCAGAGGGTTGTAATTCCTCATTCAAAAGTAAAGTTTCTGAGTCTGAGGCTGCTTGCTTTGCAGCTGCATCAGCTCATGCATTGCCTTTCAAAATCTTATCCTGTTGTTTTGTATGAGCTACACATTTACAAATAGTTACTTTGGTAGGTAACTGAATAGATTCTAATAACTCCAAAATAAATTGCGCATGATTAATAGGTTTTCCACTAGATGTTATCATTCCTCTATTTTTCCATTGTTACGCAAATACATGTACTGTAGAAAAAGCATACTGACTATCAGTATATATGTTTACACACTTGTTTTTTGCTAAAGTACATGCCCGCATCAAAGCTATCAATTCTGCTGCTTGTGCAGATAAGTTATGTGGTAAGGATTAGGCTTCTAGAATTTCAGTGTCTGTAACTACTGCATACCCTACTAGATTCTTTCCTGTAGGATCCCTTCTGCATGAGCCGTCCACGTAATATGTCACCTCGGCATTATCCAAGGGCATATCTGTGAGATCTTGTCTAGGCAAAGCTAACTGTTCAATTTCCTGCAGGCAGCTGTGTGGTGTGCCATCCGCAGGAGTTGGAAGTAAGGTTGATGGATTTAATGTCGTACATCATTCAATTGTCATATGAGGTTGGCTCAGCAGTATAGTCATACATGAAAGGTGTCTAGCAGGAGAAAGGTATGCCACTTTTTCTTGCAGTATAATTATTGCAACTGCATGAGGCACTCTCAATGTGAGAGGGTGGAATAACACCACTGAGGCCGAAGCCTGTACTGCCATTGCAGCTGCAACTACTGCTTGTACACAGTGAGGCAAAGATCGCGCCACTGGGTCTAACTGCGATGAATAATAGGCTATTGGGCGTTGCTTATCCCCATGTTGTTGCGTCAATACTGACGTCAAATATCCTTGCTTGCAATCTACGGTCTGAAAGAACCATTTGTGATAATTCAGAAGTCCTAAAACTAATGAAGAAGCTATCAACTTCTTCAACCTGCAGAAAGCCGTTTCTGCTTCGGGTGTCCATTATAAAATATCTTGTGCTGCCATTGGTGTCTTATATATCAAGTCAGTCAGTGGAGCAGATTCCAAAGCATAATTTGGTATCCAGCTCAGACAGAAATTAGTTGTACCCAAGAAAGACATCATTTCCTTCTTGGTTGCTGGTTTGGGTGCTTGCAAGATTGCTGTTTTTCTTTCCTCGTCTAGTATTCTACCTTCATTGGATATTACATATCCTAGGTATCTAACTTGTTTTCTCCAAAGTTGTAACTTACTTTTATTTACTTTGTGTCCTTGTGTTGCTAAAAATTTCAATAACGCTACAGTATCCTCCCTGCATTGTTGCTAGGTGGGGGCTGCTAGCAAGATGTCATCTACATAAAGTAGAATTTGACTACCTCCCGGTGGGGTAAACCCTGCCAGGTTGCTAGCCATTTCTTGTGCAAATATTGTTGGGCTCTCACAATATCCCTGTGGTAGTCAAGTATATGTATACCTTTTACCCTGAAATGTAAATGCAAACCAATATTGACTATCAGGATATATAGGTATCGAGAAGAAAGCATTGCTGATATCTACCACAGAGAAATACTTCTGTTGTGGTTCTAAATCATTTAACAAAGTATGTGGGTCTGGCACCGTAGGTGCTCTAGGTATTACTGCATTATTTACAGCTTGTAAATCTTGTACCATCCGCCATTCCCCATTTGCTGTTTTAACAGGAAATAGGGGCGTATTACATGGTGAATCAGGAGATTCTACCAGTACTCCTTCTTTGAGTAATGCTGCTATTATAGGCTTAATTCCTATTTCTGCATCCTTTCTCAAAGGGTATTGTCTTTTCTGTGGTCTAAAAGCTGACTTTGGGGTAATTGTAACTGGTCCTGCTGTTCGACTAAGTCCTACATCTGACTTGCCTGTTGACCAAAGAGTTGTTGGAATTTCACATAAGGCCTTTTCTTCTTCTTCTTCTAATAAAATGCTAATCAGCTGTCCTCGCTAGATTGCAAGTGAACAGCTGGATGTGTCTGTGTCAACCAATTCAGTATTTATTTTTGTATCCCTTGTTCTGATAGTTCTAAATCAGTATGTTTCTCCCATTTTGTTACTTTTTCTCCTACGTCTGCCCATTTTACACTTTTGTTCTTTGTCAAAGACATGTGGTAATCAATTTGATCTAGATAATGCAAGGAATTCTTGAGGTAATGAACAGCTAACTACACTGTTCCCCTCAGTATCCCAGTACAAAGTATGCAATACTAGTCTAGTTGCACGATTTCTGAACAATTCTTGCTCATACTCTCTATCAGGTCCTGGTGTAGTACAGTAGTATAGAGTACAGTGTAACAAATGCTGTCGATCAGTATCGAGGGAGGGGGCTTTACTGATGGCTACATTCATCAGTTCTTCGGGTACTGCCCCTGGACCAGTCGTGACTAGGTCCTGGCTGTACCAGTAAAAAGTTTCACCCTCCGATCGCACTACAAAGGTGTCCATTTGCCTCTGCGCCTCCATACCTTGTACAGTTGGAACTACTGCTATGCCAAATATCTGCATAAGGTCCCTGCCCAATAGGTTTACTGGACACTTTGCAGAAACAACAATTTTACTTCTCTGGGTCATACCTGAAACAGGGTCAGTTATTGCTATATCATGGGAAAGTGGTTCCCTGTATAGCTGTCCATTTGCTGCTTTTACTAGTATATAATCAGGTGATTCGGAATGTTCTGGTAACTTGGAGGGGTGTATCAAAGTCCGTGATGCTCCTGAGTCACACAGAAATTTGACTTCCCTTCCCTCCACCAGAAGTGTAACTTCCGGTTTCGTATCTGCTAAGTAGAGCTCTAAGCTCAATAATGCTAAGTCTAAAATTTCACTTTCTTCATCCTCCATATCTACTTGCACTTCCTCTACTCCTTCTATCACATTTACATTTGTTTTCTGTTTATTAACTTTTCCTGATGATTTCTGACTTTCACATGATGTATCTTCACTATCATATAGTCAGTCCTCATCTCCCTTATCTTCTGTAATTACCTTTTTGCTTTGCTTACAATCCCTTGCTAGATGTCCCTTTTTCCCCGCACTTGAAGCATTCACCTCTCTTTTTCCTTTCTTCAAAATCTTCTGATAGTTTGTCAGACTGTTTGTTTCCCTGGGCATTCTTCTTGCCCTTTTTACCTGACTGTAATACAAACACTTCAGCTCCGTCTTCAGCAGTGAAGACTTGCGCCTTCTTTTTCTTTTTACTATTAAAATGTCTTTCAGCATGTCTAGCGTATTCAAGTAAGGCTTGTAGCCTCCCTGTTCGATGGTCTATCATATGCTTTGTAATGAAGCTACTAATAGGTGCAATGCAACCTTTCAAAAATGCATTTTTCAGTTGTTGTTCATACGGGGAATCATTTGTTTGGTTCTCAGGAACCGACATACCGCTATGATTATTAAAACATTCTAATAATCTAGCATAGTACCCATCTATTGTCTCATTTTCCTGTTGTATGCATTGATTAATGCAAGTCCAGTCTGCTCTAGGTTTCCATTTCTCAGAGATTCGGTCTGTTAGACCTTTCACTCTGTTGTCTAACTCTGCGTCACTATGTGGGAGTGGTTTAAGCTCTGCATTACGAGGATTTCAGGTGCCACAAATCATGTGCCAGTCTGGACCTATAATTTGTCTTACTACTTTTTCTACTTCTTCCCCATTCAAGTGGTAACTCAATCTCATGCCTTGTAAATCTTCTAAAAATTTCGTAAAATTAACTTTTGGATGGGAGATTCCCTCAGTAGCTTTCCGGGTATCCTCCGGTGTCCATGGTCTATATACTAAGAGTGTTGGGTTTTGCCCTTCCTGTCCTGCCTGAGGATTTGGAACTTCTATAAGTGGGCATATTTCTTCCTCACTCTCATCCTGTAGGTTTCTCTCTATTTGATATGATTCTGTGTCCCTATGTATTTTACGTGTTCGGGACCTAGTTTCAATAGGATCTCTAACAAATGGTTGGGGTCTTGATGAAACTTCAGGATAACGTGGAGGCGAACCAGCCCGTCCACTCGCTTCATATCCTGAAAAGGGTAAGGGAGGGGGCAAGGGAGGAGGAGGAGGAGCTGTTGTTATTACCAAGTTATTATCTTCTTTGTCTAAAAATAATGTTTTTGAATTTTTAAGCTTCTGTTCTCTACGATTTGCTTCCTCAATCCACCTGTGTGCCTGAGGAATGCCTAATTGGCGTTGCTTTTTTGCCTGACCTCCTGCATCAGATTTAAGCTGTTTAAGGAGTTTAACTAGTGAAGTTTTATCTAGTTTACCATCAAATTCATATTTGTTAACCCATTTCGTATAATACCTAACGTTATCAGAACGTTGTAATTGCATGTATTTTGCGTCTTCGGTTAGGGGCGGATCTCGCGATGTTTTAGTGCACTGATTTCCCATGGCAAAGAAAATTTTACGTAACCCTTTTTATCATGTGATATCAAATTCTCAGTTCCTTTTCACAATTTATCTAGAATAACTGCCTACCTTATTCTGTTACCCTGATCTATGACCAAATATACAGTACTTCCTTTTGTCCCTGATCTGCAAAACAAATCTTGACAACAATATACTGTAACCTAGTCCCTGATCTAAAACAGAAAAAAAGGCAAATTCTTCCTACCTGAGCCTCCGGTATTGAATCGTCCAATATCCGCTCTTCGGCCACAGATCAGAAAGTGGCCAGCCTCTTTAAACGACAATTCAGTCGGAGGTCTTTTCACCCAAGAAGAACCGTTTTGGTAACTTCTCCTGCGCAGTATTCGACCACCGGTAGACTCTGATCTGCAGCTGTCCGAGGGAATTCCAGCTAAGAAGGACCAAACTGTTAAATAAAATCAAGAATTCAATACACAGGAGGTTCAGATTCAAAAGTTTACTAGTGTACACCAGGAGGCAAAAACGACAAGTACAGAATTTTGTCTAACATGAAACAGGAAGCACACAATTTTATATAGGTTTAACATTCAAGCTGTGCCCACCTTACTGATGTGGTATGTCACAGGGCACCTACATCACTTTAGCTTACAGTCCTCTATTCATAAAAACTGCTGATGCTGTATATTTAAAAAAAGTTTTTCCTCTGGTAACAATACGGCCTTGCTATCCACCTGGTCAGACATAATGTCTTTCTGTAAAATTACTTCTTCAAGGTTTCATATCAGTTCGAATACAATAGCAGATTCAGTCTTTTAATACACATCTTTGTTCACTGTTACACTTTCCCACCAGCTGCATGCTATCTCAGTAACACATATACAAGGCCAAATCATCCCAGCAGGAAAGAGCAGAAGATTTCATTATTTCACACATTTAATTTCCTGACCCAGCAGATTATCACTTATGAAAAGCATAAACATTAAAACTTGCTAAGCTAGTATCTGCCAGGGTCGAAGGTCAGCTTGCTTCAAGCCACACTGCAGTTTCAAAACTGCTTACATTTACACATGAATTAATCCTTTCTGTTATATGATTAATAGAATAAAATGCATTATATACTACTTTGCTTTTAAACTAGCATTTCTCATATATTCAAATACACATTTGTCTAACACTTTGGGCATTTAGAGCAGCTAATAGTATGGATTTAGATGTAGAGGAAGTTGTGTTTGGGCCTGGGTTAGGGTGTATATCTCCAGATAGATGTATGGTTAAGTGTTGGATTATGCTAATGAGGTAGTTTGGTTGCCTTGTATGTGTGTTGTATTTTGTTAGGTTTGTGTGAATGTAGGAGGAAGAAGAGGGGCTGAAGAGTTTATAAGTAGAGCTTAGTTTATAGTGGAAAAATAGATGGATGTTATTGGGATACAGTGCAGGGGAGATTGAGACAAATGAGTGTAAGTGAGTTGAGGGGAGTGAGCTGGTTGTGTGTTGAAATGGTGTGTGATTTATGGAGTTGGGCTGGGTGAGGTAGTGGATGTAAGTAAGGTTCAGAAGCAGTAGTAGTTGGATTGTGTATGATATAAGTTTTGTAAGCATGTTGAGGCTTTGATAAAGTAGTATTGTGTTGTTAAATTTATTTGAAGGGAGGTGTGAGGAGATGGATTATAGGGGGAGGGGGTAGGAAGAAGATTGTGATGAAGGGGGAGGGATGTAATTGGTAGGGAAGAAGTAGGAGTGGTTAGTAGAGTATAAGAGTAGATATACTGGGGGGTGGGTAGGATTTGGGGGTAGGGTAGGGGAGCGGAGTGAGCCCGCAGGGCGAACGGAGCGGGAAGAAACAAGAGAAGGAAGATGCAGCCAGAAAAACAATCAGTGAAATGCAGAGTATGCAAGGTTAGTAAAGTTGTGAGTTGGTAAAGAGTTTAGTGAAAGTGGTGGGGGGTAATAGGGGGATAGGAGGGTACTAAAAACTAGAAGTATCAAAGAGTGGACAATAATTGACAACCACTTCTAAGGCCTGGATCTGTGAGGTGGTTGGGCTATGAATTCATAGGATAGGTTTGAGAAAGGTAGGACTAGGTAAAAGTATCACCTGGTGGGCAATAACTATGTAACAGAAGGTGAGTTGGAGAGGGAGAAGACCGGTCTGGAATAGAGGTGATAGGGGCAAGCAGTTAAAGGGAGGGTTATAGTATTACACGGGAGAGATTTGCTAGCTATAGGGTAGTAAGGGGTATCACTGCTGGCTGTCCTGGCTGGGGAGCGAGCTTAGAGCTACCAAGAATTAAATGCTTGTAAATATAAACATTACAGCCTGGTGTAGTAAAGAAACATACGTTCTTGCTTTCCTGTTTTATTTTCAAATAGAGTTGAGGGATCAGAGGCAATGCGAGGAAACAGTAGGTTTTAGTGGTTCCTTGGTGGCTGGGCCAGGTGAATGTTATATCCAGTTGCAGGATATGGAGGCTGGAGAGCCAGGTACTTTAGGATGGGAAGAGAAACTACAGGTAGGGTAGAAAAGAAAAAATAGAAACACTGTCTTTAGTAGGATGCTAAATAATTAAGAGCATATAACCAACTACACAGTAATTATTTACACAAATTGCTGAAGATACAGGCTGTCTATCTCTCGGTAAGCAGGTAGGACTATGCTAGATTGAAACTTATCTTAAACAGCTTAAAACAAGATAAACAGTTCCTGATTATAAAAGGACTAGATCATTTGAAAGTACATACTGCATCCAGGTGAGATTGAAACACTGTAGCTTATCAATTAAATCAGTAAATCAAACACTTATTATCAAGTCAAAGAATAGCATCAGTATCAACTTATCAATTAAATATAAATTACATCAGAAGCACAAACACATATTATCAAATAAAAGTATGGCAGCAAGGGAGATTGAAATGCTACCCTTATACCTTAAACAGAGTAAAAACTGTGGATATTAATGAGTTAGAGTGAAAACTGCAGATATTAAATCTAGGTAACAAGAAGCATTTGTACTTAATAATGAAGTTATTAATGAATCGAATACCATTCCTTTCAGTTTCTATGTTGCTAAAAAGTGGCGGGGACAGGACCAGTTAATGTTACCCTGAAGATGGAATATAATTTATGTATGTAGGGGACTACTACCTATGTGATAGTCAGTGGGTGATTGGTGTAATCCAAAGGGGATGTCTATGCACCTTATGGCATGCAGCTTGAGGCCATGTTATCGACACCAGGTATCCGTCACAGTGACACCCTTATGGATGGTGACTGTATCAGCTGGTAAATCAATTATGGCTCCTAGTTTGCAGTCATGTGGAAACCTATTCAGGGAAAGTCCCTCTGTGCTAGCCTGTACCTCAGGGAAGCATATACCGAACATGAGGGGCCCTATGACCGAGGACTGGGGTACGCCAATTGTAACTAATTCACAGTCGGAACTACGGTATGCTACTCTCACTGTGTGGGTCCTGTCCGTGAGCCACTTTGCATAATATCTCGAGACGTAAGGGTTGATGTGCAGGTGGATGTGTATGTTGACAATACCAGAATAGGGAATGGTGTTGAAAGCCAATGAGAGGACAAGGTAGGCTGTGTTGACCTCCTTACCATCATCTACTACCTTGGTAACTGTCTCAAAGGACTCCACTAGGTGTAGGAGCCATGGTATGGCCCTAACAAATCCAACCTGGGTGGTATCAAAGGTTTGGAGGACACCAATGTCTCTGTGAATGACTTCCATGATGATGTGCCCCATAGCCTTGCAGAACAGTCTAGTCAGGCGTATAGGGCAATAGTCCCTCTGGTCCATTGTGGCACCACCTTTGCAGAGTGTGATAACTGTTGCTGTGCACCATTCAGGGGCCACAATGCCTGATACAAGGCTATTAGTGAATTTGGTGACCAAGTGGGGAGCCATGTCATTCTGAGGTTTGTGTAAATCACAGCCTTGGATGTTGGACGGTCACATGTAGTCTGTGTTCCAGGCTTTAGAGAGTGCAGGTTTGAACTGTGTAGTTGTGACTGCAGGGACTCTGCATTGTTCCTGTATAGATTTGGGCCCTGTAGGGTGTGAGAGGGGTGTAAAGTTAGCATTGAACCTATCTGCCAGGATGTTGCCAATATCAGTCGGTTCTGTAATGTTCCTGCCTAACTGTTGTATGTCAGAGCAGATGTGGGTATTGCCATCGAGAGCAGTGACATACCTCCATAATGCTTTGTGGTAGTCCTTGGAATGTGTCACAGTAATGTTTACATAGCTAGCTTTGGAGGATGTGATAAGGGATCTCAGATTCCTACTGAGGCTGACCAGGGAGCTACTCCACCTATGGGATTGTACTCTACGTTGCAACAGTCTCCTCCTTCTGTTGTACATTATGTCCATGGCACTGGACCCCCAGAGTGGCATCCATTACCTGGTGGGTACCATCATGGCTCTGTTTGGGATAGCATGATCCATGCAGTCGTGTAAGTGCTAATGAAGTGCAGTTGTGTATGTTTTAGCATTTGTAACTATATTGTCCATCTGCACGGGTGTCATGACGTTTGTTACTGCTGTCATAAGAAGCCTGAAGTTGGCTTTGTAGAAATATCGTACTGTGTTTTCCGTGAAGGGTGTGGTGCCGGGATGTGGATAACAAGGGTGATTAGCATACGTTCGGAACTGACCAATGAAGGGATAACCCCAGGTGTGGAACACCAGTCACACATGTTGGTAATGTCCAGGTGTAGGATATTGTTAGCCTTGGTGGTGGTGTGTATAGGTTGATCCAGCCAATTGGAGGTTATGAATCCCAGAAAGCATTGACCTAACATGTCGGTACATGAGTAGGTATCCCAGTTAAGTGTGGGGTAGTGTCAGTCTCACATCAGTAGTTCCTGTTTGAACTCTACTGTCCAGTACACCAAGAAATGAGGGCCGTTAACCGTGGGGTATGGTGTGGAATCTGTAGCAAGCTACAATTCATATAGCAGTTCTGGCCACAGTTAGTTGCACTTGGATTACCTCTGATGCATTGTGCTAAGCAACCAGCCTGGAGGTGTGTACGTCCTTGTGAAATATGGACACACCTCCGCCGTGGGTGTTCCGGTCCTGGTTACATGACTGAAAGGTGTGGTCTGCTTAATAGCCTGTCAGTGCAGGGGTGCTCTCCGGAGCCCAGAAGCAGGTCCCAGTCACAGCAGAGATATCGAAGTGGTCCATTATAAGGAGTGACTCACCTGAGTGCGTTTGAGATGAAGATGTCAAGCATTGAGTAACATTACCCTCAGGTTTTGCTTGCCTGTTCCTGTTCTGGTGGTGAATATGTTATTTGAAATGTGTCTAAAACAGGCAGTATAGGAGCAGCAAGAGCCTTAGATGTTATCTGTAATCCCAGGGCCAAGAGGTGCAGGTCATCTGTGCCAAAGCATCGTGTTTTGTCGACCATGTCATTCAAAGCAGACAGATACTGGATACCAATGGAATGACACCAGAAGCATAGGCAACTGTTGAAGTGAATAATTCAGTTGTTGTACTGTGGTATCAGTCTGGACAAATGCAGAATGCTTCTCAGGGCTTGGGTGATACCTGCCTGGGCTACAAGATCGGAGAGCTATTGCATGTCCCTGTACATGTAGTCCAGGAAGTTACATCTCAGGGCATTCACACTAACATGGAGAATGACAGTCAAATTGTACCTGTTGAGGAGTGACCTGAGTGCATAGGTCATGTTGTGGATCCTGTTACCCGGCAGCCAGATGAAAGTGACTATCGCCTTGTGTAGCCTGCTGAGTGGGACATCAGTGTGACCGCCTACAGAGTCACCTATGACTAGTGTGTTGGGTATGTTATAACACCCTATTGGCTGTAGTTGACGGGCACACATGAGTCTGTGGGCTATAAGTAATTGGTGTTGTGTTTGGTGATGGGGGCTGCCTCTGTTGCCTACACAGAGTAGTATGGAGAGGCTCCGCAATTGTTGTAGTCTTACTATGTGTGGCTTGTGGTGGTGGAGATCTAGTTAGACTATGTGATGAGTGGGGTGTGGTGCAAACATTTAACATCCACATATGAATGTCAGGTTCAGTCTGGGTTGGAGAGAGCATTACCTCCAGCATGGCTACATATGTGCATCTCCCACAGGCTGTAGTGTCGTATGTTAGGAGGTGAGCATTGACTACATGAGACAATTGCTATATTGCCTCATGTTGCCCATATTCATCATATAGACAGGCAATAGCACTGGTAACTGACACTTGGACATGCCTGTATATTCAACCATTTCCCACAAGATATGTGAGGTAAGTGTGTACAACAGCTGTTGTACTGTAAGCAAGCTGGAAATGTAAGGACAAACAGTGTTTACCTGTAGGAAATGAGTAGGATTGAGTGCTATAGTAATTAGTAGCTCATGACGTGCTTACATGTTCTGAACATGTGCTGAGCATGAATATGCAATACAGATAGGGTGTTGGATAATATAAACTCACTGCCCCCCCAACAGGTACACAATGACATATCCATGAACACTACAGAGCCCCTTTAACCATAACTATGATGGTACAAGGTGCACTCAGGCTGCATGTAACCTGTCCACATCCCTGGTTGTATAATACACATATGGCAAAACAGTTTGCTCTATACATACACTTCCATGTAAAACATAGGTTCATGTCAGTCTGTGAAAACACTGAATGGAGCACAGCAACAGTTATCACAACCCACAAAGTGGAGACGCCACTCATAATGGAAGGCACTGCACTATTACCCTGCTGAGTATGGTCTGAAAGTCCATGAACCTTAATCAACGTAGATGTTGTTAGCAGTACAGATGTAGATGACAGTACGGATGATTTCACACTGCATGGCATACCTGTGACAGGTCATAGGACATCATCACCCATACTATGTTCCACCTACACTCAGTATACTAGATGTACCTTCATATGTTACAGGAGTGTTCTACAAGTGGCCTGTTGACAGAAGCAACACTACAAAAGGTGTCTGAGTGACATGTGCATATCACACCAGTGGCAGCTACAGTAAAATAGGGTTAATGTTTTGTACTTCCCCCTCATTGTAGCCCATACCACACAGACAAATGGGAGGCATCTGCGTATGTAAGTATGTGAATGGCCATGACCTAGGAGCAATAGCTGACTCAGTGTTGTGGACAATGTACAGAATGGGCTTTGTGGGTGAGGTGCGTGACATATGTGCACAATCTGACAGCTGTTTATTGCATTGTCACCGCTAGGTTAATAACCCTGTACCCATTATCTACCACCTAGGCAGTGGTCAACATTATGGACACTGTGTGTAAGGGATGGTGCTGTGCAGTTTACCTCCCTGAGCTAGTGACATCACCAGGCCTATTAGGTAGTCATACGAGGCAACCCAAGTCATGACAGGGTGCCATCCATGAGCATGAAGATCATTGTACAGCCATACTCAGCACTCAAATGATCAATATCGGATCACATATCACCTTTAAGGGGTATTGGCCATGCTTGGATGGGCGACACCAGCCTTCACAATCCTTATCTCCACTATGCAGCATGCTACCTACCCTGCATAAAGGCATGTGCAACACTGTGATGTTGGAAATGCTACACGTACATATCCTGATCTGAAAGACATACATCATGGACAGCCACCTTCCTACTACAAGGATCGCCACATGCTGGACAGATCCCTGTGCCATTCATGTTACATACTCCTGCCATACCATGCAACCCTGTCCAGCAAAGCTGCACATGTCATCTCTGTCATACATGGTGCGATGACCGCATGGTAGATGTATCATTAACTGTCTGGATCAGTAATGTAGCACTGATTCACCTGGCAGTGGGAACATGGCTGTCAGATACAGCTAGAAAACCTATCCTATGCCCATACATGGCTCAGGACAAACAAACTACTACATGACCTTGGCCATACATGCTATAGTTGACAACCATCCCTGTGAATACCATCCGGCTAGCCATTGTCCCATGTGTATCACATGTGCAACACAGGCGATACGTGGCAGGATGTTGAACTGCTGTACAGTACCGTGTAGATGTATATGGCAAAACACATGCATGTAAAGGTTTCCATGCGCATGTCTGCATTGTCACTGCTCATGTCCGTTAAGGCAGTGTATGTGTTGATATGTGACATATACACAGTATCAAGGTCAACAGCATTAATGTGGACATATCCAGGTATGTGCTGATAGGTAAGAACACCAGTACAGGCAAACAGACATGCCCACATCAAGACAGCATTCACATGGAGTATGAGCAATGTAATGAGGTGACACACATATATGGTGATAATATCCAATCCCATCGGGTGTTACATGTGTGTGACACAAACATGTCAGTCGTGTCAGTGTCATGACGATTTGAAAAGACAACTGTTCATATGTACTAAATGTAATACACATATATGTGCAGCTGCATCTCTGTGCATCTCTGAGATACTGTGACCTGTCTCCACCGTTATGTCTTCCAGATAATGCCTGGATCATGACTGCCAGCATATAGCTGCTTGGAGGATGATGCCCTCATACCTTACCTCCATGATAACTATGAGGTATTGTTCAGCCGTGTGCCACAGCATGCCCAGCAGTGTGATGACCTGTAGCAGGAACTTCGCAGGAGGGTTAATGATGTGGGTGGCCATAACCATAACCGCACCTACCAGCAGGTGAGCAGACACTGCACGGACCTGATCCGACATGCAAAACAGCGTGCCAACGCAATTGCCAGGGAACAAGGTAGAACAGGTGGTGGGCCACCAACCCAGACCCCACTCACACCTACCGATGAGCTACTGGCCAGCCTGGGGACTCCATCAGAACAGCATCCACAAACTCTAGCTGCCATCGTGGAGGTGGGTGTCCCCAAACTACCGAGCCTGGAGTTGTCTGGTAAGTCACTACTGCACATATAACAATTATATCCCATTTAGTTGCATGTGTCACTGTATAATATGTAATGTTACATCATATGCAAGGCATGTTTACACACATGCCGCATACTATAGTATGCTACCCTGTGTATGCACACATGTGCATACTCCATAGTATATGCTATTGTACTGGCGAATGTGTTAACATGCACAGTGCACCCTGTAGCTGTCATACAGTCAAGGATAATGATCAAACTGCTGTGTCACCCCCCAGGTACCTCTGGCATGCCGCACAGACAGCAGGCCATTGCAGGTGAGACAGTCATCAGTATCAGGCATGTTAATGCACAGATCTATTCGCCATGTGGCCAGTTAACACATGTACACATAATGTATGGTCCAGTCATGATATACAGGTCGCATCTGTCATCAATCACACTGGCTACCCATGTGCAATATATACAAACTAAATGAAACACCGACACGAAACCACAGTAACTGTCATTGCTAGATGTGTGTACAGCTGTGCATACAATGGTAGAGGTGTTGTTCAATGTAGGAATATGTACTATACATTGGAACAACACATGTGGGGTACACAAACAGTACTACATAGTGAGCTGGGATATGGGCAGCCCACAGGATTCACCATTGTGGAATATGCCCCTGCAATGAGTGCACACATTGTGATGTGCCATCTGACATGTCCCAGACATGTTGTGGTCTGGCTGCAACATTGTCTCACTATCCCATAAAACATACCCCACATACCAAACATACAACCCTTTGTCTACATAACTCTGTGGACAGTGGGGTATCTGACATCTATGGGTGCATGTCATATGGGACAACACAGACATGTGAGATAGATGGCCATCACAAACATTTGGCCAACACATGTTCACACATGGCCATGCAGGATGGCCAGAGACATGTAGCAACACACAGTAGATGTGATGTGTATGTGTGTACACCCTGTTGCACATTGTCTACACATGGTCCAACTATAGCCTTTTCTGAATGGTTATATAGTAGATGTGGAACACTGGACATCCTAAAAGCCTGTGCACAGCTTGTGGAGGTGTCACTTAATTTGACCACATAAGATGTGTTGAACATCATGACTGTGTCACAGCATGACAGTAGTCACCTGTACAGCTTCCACATACATACACAAGACACCACATCAGGCCACAGATACCGTACATTTCCCTTGCTGCTGTTGGACATCACTGTCAGCCATGCACCTCGTGTGTGTGGTACATAAATGTCATATGGGACAGGGTGTATTGACAAGTCTGCCATGTGTGGACATGGTTGCCAGGCAGCTAAGAAATGTTAGCAGTTGTGCAGGGGTGTCATCCGTATGTCTTCCAGTGACCTGTCACACATGTATGTCTTCCAGTGACCTGTATAGCAATAGAGACGCCTCATGATTCCATGCAATGGCACTGTGTCTGTACTTCACACTGTATAGCAATATACACGCCTCATGCTACCCTTCAATGCTCATGCACAGCTGCTAAAAGTGCATTCTATCTGTAGGGCATATAGAGAATACTGCAATGTGACACCATTACACCACTGTACATGTGTCAGGACACCATTGTGTCAAACATGTATGCATGTCAATGCACACATCAGCAGATTACATGTCATACTACATGTTAATGTCAAGGACATATGCCTCACATCAGCCATGTGTACTGTTAACCTGTGCTGGTCGACATGGTGTATCACAGGGATGCATGCTTACTACCATGATTGTGGGAAAATGCATGGCTTCTGCTATGACATATGCTTGCTGTTGTGTGCAACCCAGGGATGTATGCTAACTACCACTATTAATGTGTGAGCTGCATGCCATCTGCTGTATCACATGCATGCTGCATGCCTTCTGTCAAATCACATGCATGGTCTGTGTGTGTCTGTGTGTGTCTGTGTGTGTGTGGTGTCTGTGTGCATCTCTATTGTAATGTAGAGTCTTTGTTTGCTTTCACAGGTGATGTAGGTGCGTTACCCACCTGTGGTCCATCTGATGTTAGTGCCCCCACAGACACTAGCAGTGATGAACATATGCTTGAGGTACAGGCAGGGTTGTCAGGGGCTGAATCTGTGCCATTGCTTGCCATCCCACCCATATCCCCCTCTTCCCCGCACACAGTTCTTATACCAACACATACCCCATCACCAGTGGCCATGGAGGAAGGACAGTTAGTGTGTGTTAGCTTGGAACAGGAACGTGTGTTGGCTACGGAAGGTGTGTCTTCACACCATGGTGTTAGTGAAATGACTGCAGATGTGCCACACAGGCATGTGGCTAGTGCTGCTCATAGGAGGACCTCTGGCCAACATGCACCTGCAGGACAGAGTGCAGCAACTGGTGTCACCGGACGCATGTTTCAGACTGTAATGGTGGCACAGGCACGTGCTGAACAGCAGAACAGAGAAGGGCAGAGACTTCAGAGGGCTGCTATCCATTCTTTAAATGACAACATCCAGGCATTGGCAAATGCTCAAGAGCAGATTGCTGACATTTTGGACAGGCGATTGGGTGACATGGTTGGAATCCTTGACCGTGGCATGGCAATTCACGAGCATGAGCTGTCTGTGCTGGAACATCTGGTAGGAGTGAGACGTAGGCCACGTGGACGTAGGCCAGCTACACCACCTGGTGCAGGTCTACGTGAACGAGCTAACTCACATGCCCGCTCCCATAGTGCCAGTAGCAGCAGTGCAGCTGGTGCTGCACTGCCCACACCAGGACACAGCAGGCCACGTTGACGTGGCCCTGGATGGTCCCAGCGGGGACACAATTCCAGTGGACATGTCTCATCGGACAGTAGCCAATCTGTACCTCTGCCTGGTAGTGCCCATGCAACCCCTGGCAGGCACAGGTCATGTGGCCATGGCCGGGCACAGTGAGCTGTAAATCCTGGTCTGTACAATCTGGAGATGTCAGTAATACCCCTGTATAGGCCGGACACATGGCAGAACTGTGTGCACACATACACGCACACACCAGAAACATATGTAGGGCACCGCAACACCCACATGCATAACAACCACACATGTCCAATTAGATCACAGGCCCTAACCCACACACATGATGTCATACACTGGTGCAGCCTAGGCCCCTGGCAAACATTATCACCCTGTGCATATGATGATGCCTGTGCCGCATCCCTGTCATCCACACCATTGGTGCAGGGGCATGCTCATAGGGTCTGATGCACAGGGTGAACAGAATAGTGAGATAAGTGTATATAACAATTGTTGTGTACTGTTGACATGCAGCAGACATACCATGTAGTACAGGTTTAGAATGCATTGTTTTATGTTCACAGTATGTGTCTTGGTAACAACAGTAACAGCACGTTGGTAATGATGCCCTGCTTCCCTCCATAAGGTCTAATTGCATGTGCCATTACCTAACAGTGTTTGCATTTTGAATGCATTGTTTTATGTTCACAGTATGTTTCTTGGTAACAACAGTAACAGCATGTTTGTAATGATGCCCTGCTTCCCTCCTTAAGGTCTAATTGCATGTGCCATTCAGTACCAGTGTTTGCAGTTTCCCATGTGTAAATGTGGAGTACTCACAGGCATTTATGGCAATACCAGCATGCTATACGTAGCCTCAACCTCACTGTTAGAAAGGCTAACATTCCACAGATGTCTACACATCTACTGACCCAGGAGCATGTGAGCTGTGTACTAGGCTACAGTGGCTAGAGACGTGACATCCATACCGGGTGACATCACAGGTACAGTTACATGGTGCGGGGGGTTTACACAGTGGCCTAGCTGATGTCAAGGGTAGAGGCCAGTTGATAGCATGAGGCCTCACTGTGTAGCAGTAATACACTTTCACATTACAGGATGAGAACACACAAAGACATACACAGACACATATAGTAACATGCCCACACTTACGGGGTCAATGACACTATAACACACACTTGATAGTGTTGAGGTGAGGACCCCTGCCTATGTGGTAATCACCATTACACTAATGTGCACCCACATGATGCGACACATAGAACAAACATGTACAGGTAGGCAGTAATGCCTAAGACCGACGGTATCAACAGGGTAGTAGATTGCATCACCTTGAAAGGTTAGGGGTCCTATCTGTTCTGTATGGTAGCATACATCCTCACTCCATGCACCAGACAGCCATACATACATACACACACACACACACTGTGGAGTCCACAAATGTCATTCACATACAGATAGCTAACATGTGTGTGATACACACACCATCCCTGCCTATGTCTTGCTTTCTACACTGCAGTATGTACAGATCTCTACAACAGTGCACAGGGGTGTGTAACAATTGGGATGTATTCCCCACCATACGTGGCATATATGGTCACACAAGCAAACACACATGGCAGTACTGTGAATCAAACACCTGCTATCTTATGATACGTCTGACAGACATGCAGTAGTATTGCCCACATTACAATGTGTACCGACGCTACCTTCGGCAATTGTGCTGCTATATGCACACGGGAGGACTTAAGTGTTACAGGTGTCAATTGATTTACAGTCAGTGACACCCTGACCGCTGTGTAGGTTGTATGTCTTCACCTTCAAGTAACAGAAACATAGCTTACTGTTTGCACATGTTATGGTAGGATGGCTTGTGACATACATGTGAGCTGTCTTCAGCAAACATCCATCTGCAAAGGTGGCCCACCACTTTATGTATACACATCCATCCATACCTGATGTACATCTTACCATACTGTCAGTATTTCACCATATACAGGTGTCAGTGATGGGGCTGCATTGCAACTGCATGTTGTAGTAAGACACAGGTGAACTGCAAACATCAGCTACTGCACATGCATGGTAGCCGAATGCACACCACTACGTGTACATGTGTGTAGGTCCTACATTCCTGTCATGTAGCCATGTTTGTATGCATTGCAATTGCTGGACATGTGTGATTACATACATGACACATGGACTGTTGTATGATATGATAGTTGTCATGGGTAACCAGTACAGAGGGAATGTTAACTCAGTCAACATTGCTACCTTATGTACTGTTAGCATTCAACAGCCATGGACCTACCTTCCATGTGCATGCGTGTAATTGCTGTAGCCACTTGTCTGCACGAAAGACAGCAAAAGCTATGCTATGTACATATGTGTTGTGTGTGTGTGTGTGGGGCATGTACATATCCACTGCAGTTACATGTATGTCATAGCCAAACATGAGTGTGTTTTCTGGTGTACAGCAACAGTTATCTGTTACATCTTTATAAGACCCAGGGCCCCTGTTATGTGTACAGCTGACCTGGTTATGAGCAGTGGTATCATTGCATTGCATAACACATGATGGAACCCTGTCTGTACATGGGTAGTCTGCACAGTTGCTGTAGAGCTAGGTACAGTCCACTGGTCATGAGTAACATGGTGTTGTACTAATGTATGGATGTGTGTTGCTGGTCCAAGGACATGGTGGTGTCTGAGGGCTACATACTAGAATGCGGCATTTACCACTGTGATCTGCACCAGACACATCTGTGATGGCTTTTGAGAGTGTACTGGTCAGTACATGTGAGTGGCCTTCATGTACATGTGGACACTAACACCTGGAGCGGTCCGTAACGGTCTTATGGCCCACATGTCTGTATCTGAGGTATACGGTGGTAGTGCTATTATGCACAACTGTGCCTTATGCCAGGTGTTCCTCACAGCACAGATGTCAGTACTCCCCATTGTTGGATCTAGATTGGCAGCTGTGAGTACGAACGCTACTCATCTAGCACTGTTTACCATACACATACAATGCAGTTGTCCTGTAGGTGTCAGGGTGTTTACCTGGTCTCAGGTTTCTTCGTCCATGTATGGTACTATATGTGCGAAGTAGCCACTCCTGCCAGGACATCATCATGGGTGGTATTAGTGTGCCAGGTTTAGATTGGTACAGCTAAGGTGATGGACAGCAGCAGACATTGTGTAGAAGACCGGTGTCAGATGTATGTAGTGAAGCATTCATGCCAACAATGATGACTATCGACACACTGTGCCCTTCTGTGTTTAGAATCTGTGTGTATACAAGACAGCCCTTCGCTACTAAGTGTGTGAGCATGCCCAGTACGCCGTTGTGTAGATGGACATATAGTGCATTCCAAACGGACGTGTGCTACTAAGTGTGTGAGCATGCCCAGTGACACCTTGTGTCAGTTATATGCCTCTGTGTATGGGCATGACCATTGTAACCCTGTACGGCGATAGTGGCCATCCAGGCAACAGATGTCCATACCTCACTTCAAGATGGATTCCTACATTGAACACACTGGTTCACAGGTATGTACACCATAACTGCCAGCATCCATGTCAATGTCTGCATTCCTAGAAGGTCATACTAACTGTCTTGAAAGGTGCACTGTCTGTGGTGCATCTCATATCTATGTAGTGTTGTAATAGTGCTCCGTAGATAGGCAGTTGTCCTGCTCACACCACTGCCGTGTGTTTGTCTCCGTCTGCCTTGGGACAGTAATATGCTTTTAGACTGCTCACACTCCATACAATCCCTATCGGTGTTTGTTCCATTGTTGATGATGTCACCCACCTAGAAGTATGCCTCTGGGAGTGCTGTGTTCCAGTAATCTCGGTAGTGCATTCTGTAACTGCGTAATGCTGTAGTGTGATGAGGTAGTTAGGTCTCTGTTCTAACCCCAGCCCTGCCAAGTGTGTGTGTGTGTGTTTCCAGCTGCCTGAGGACAGAGTAATGCTTTTAGACTGCTCACTCTCCATACAATCCCTATCGGCATCTTTGCCTTTGCTGATGATGTCACCAACCTAGAAGTATGCCTCTGGGAGTGCTGTGTTCCAGTAATCTCAGTAGCGCGTTTTGTAACTGCGTAATGCTGTGGTGTGATAAGGTAGTTAGGTCTATGTTCTAATCCCAGCCCTGCCAAGTGTGTGTGTTTCCAGCTGCCTGGGGACAGAGTAATGCTTTTAAACTGCTCACTCTCCATACAATTCCTATCGGCATCTTTGCCTTTGCTGATGATGTCACCAACCTAGAAGTATGCCTCTGGGAGTGCTGTGTTCCAGTAATCTCGGTAGCACGTTCTGTAACTGCGTAATGCTGTAGTGTGATAAGGTAGTTAGGTCTTTGTTCTAATCCCAGCCCTGCCAAGTCTGTGTGTGTGTTTCCAGCTGCCTGGGGACAGAGTAATGCTTTTAGACTGCTCACTCTCCATACAATCCCTATCGGCATCTTTGCCTTTGCTGATGATGTCACCCATCTAGAAGTATGCCTCTGGGAGTGCTGTGTTCCACTAATCTCAGTAGCGTGTTTTGTAACTGCGTAATGCTGTGGTGTGATAAGGTAGTTAGGTCTATGTTCTAATCCCAGCCCTGCCAAGTCTGTGTGTGTGTTTCCAGCTGCCTGGGGACAGAGTAATGCTTTTAGACTGCTCACTCTCCATACAATCCCTATCGGTGTCTTTGCCTTTGCTGATGATGTCACCCACCTAGAAGTATGCCTCTGGGAGCGCTGTGTTTCAGTAATCTCGGTAGTGTGTTCTGTAACTGCATAATGCTGTAGTGTAATATGGTAGTTAGGTCTATGTTCTAATCCCAGCCCTGCCAAGTGGGTGTGTGTGTTTTTTCAGCTGCCTGGAGACAGAGTAATGCTCTCTCCATACAATCCCTATTGGCGTCTTTGCCTTTGCTGATGATGTCACCCACCTAGAAGAATGCCTCTGGGAGTGCTGTAATCCCGTAATCTCAGTAGCGTGTTCTGTAACTGCATAATGCTGTAGTGTGATAGAATAGACAGGTAGGTGTTTGATTCCAAGGCATGACAGGTGTGTGTGTTTGGCAGTCATATCCTATGTGTTGGTATCTGTGAGTGGTTAGCGCCAGAATGTGTTGAGTGTGTTTTGTTGCATTCCTATATAGTGTCCACAAATGTCATAATCGCCCAAGAGACTGGGTTGTCAACACATACACATACATTTGCCAATATGTCTGGTGGGTAAATGCCAGCAGCCCTACTCTTACCCTTACTACAGTCTGACCCATGTGACGCAACAAAACACGCTTGCCTTAATAGTAACATCACTACATAATGCAGGTAGCACATGTGGTTTCCTTTTCATTCTTGTCTAATGCTTTGGTGTCATGTGGTCTGTTGTTGTGATATAAATTCAATAACTACGTATGTGTGTGTATATGTGTGTGTGTGTGTGTGTGTGTGTGTGTGTGTGTGTGTGTGTGTGTATATATATATATATATATATATATATATATATATATATATACATACATATATATATATATAGATAGATATTGATATGTATGTGGACATTAGTACTATTGAATGTCTGCGCTGGATGATCTGTACGTGATCACCTTGGATGTATGTGTATCTGCCATGGCTTAGTGGTAAAGCACATCATCTGTGGTGTGCAGGTTCCTGGGTTCTAGTCATGTAGGGACCGATTATTTTGTTGCTGGGAGGAACAAGGGACATCGAATACGGTGATAGTAAGGTACCTTTAGCCACTTGTGTGTGGATCTGAGCGACAGTAAGCAGTGGTTATTAATTTGGAGGATCAGTATGGGTCATATAACTATGCATTAGAAGACAATACTTTGCAAATGAGGTTGACAATAGTGAATCCCATTTATCCCCAGGGTGTGATGCAGATCCCAAGAGTGTATGTGTATAGATAGCTGGGTGCAGGACTCGAATATAGATGAAAGCATGGGAGGGGTTTTAGGCATACTGTACGTACATTGGAGCCCTGTGCCTCGGGATTGCTCCTGCCTTAGCACACCTAAGCTAGGGGTGTGTCTATACCTGCCTGGTGAAATTGAGAGGGACAACAGCAGTAGTGGAGTAGTCAAGGTGAACAAGCTGCACAGACAGGTGATAATTAGCACAATCAGCAGATTACATGGCCAGCCCACCCAAGAACATTACGGTAAAGTGACCAAGCACCATACACACAGGTTTCTTCCATACTCTACACCACTAGTGTATACATGCGGGGACATTTCTCAACACAATCCAACCAAATGAGAAGGGCTGCAGCTGGAAACATAGACCAACATGTGCAGGAGGCTGAGGGTGGTGAAGATGTGAATGTTGCCGAACAACCCTTAGTGAGGTGACAGAAGACTTTGCAGACCCAGGGTAACCTACCAGGGGCTACATGAGCTGGAGATAATGGAGTGCTATGGGGTGGACAGAGACCTCCTACAGCAGCTTGTTGAGCTGTGCCGGCCACACCTGACACATTGAACAGGCCGAGGGAAACCCATCCCAGTGGATACCAAGGTATGTGTTGGCCTAGGTATTCTAGCCACAGGTACCTCCCAAAGCACAACTGGGGATATCATGGGGATCCCACAGGCATCTGCATCCAGAGTATTGCACCAGTTCACAGACGCCATGTCACCACATGCCAGTGAACACGTACATGTCCTCAACACATGTGATTTGTTGACCAGCAATATGCGTCTCTTCCACCAAATGGCGGACTACCCTGGGGTACTGGGTGCTATAGCCTGCACGCATGTATGAATCAAAGCACCACCCAGTGAGGGGGGTAGGGCCTACATTAACTGCAGGAGCATACCCTCCAACAGCTAGGCCGTATGCGATGGCCAGGGCATTAAACTGAATGTGTGTGCTGTCTGCCCTGGAAGCTATGACGATTCCAATATATGGCATCTGACACAGCTGTACCACACCTTTGCCAATATGGACATCCCCTACAGTCACCTAGTGGGGAATGCTGGGTAACCACTGGAGTCGTGGCTGATAACACCCATCACCTATGCACACACACCTGAACAACTACACCATACTGAGGTACACTCACAGGCAAGACATATAATTGAACGTGTGCTTGGGATGCTGAGGTCACGTTTCTGGTGTCTGGACACATCCGGTGGAGCCTTGCAGTATTCACCAGCTACATGCACCCAAACTGTTATGGTATGTGCTATGTTACACAATCTGATCCTGCGGTAACAGTTGCAGCAGGAACAGCATGGGGCAGGGCCATACAGCCCCCCACCAATGCCAAGGCCTGTACAGGCACAGTGTGACTTGGAGGAGGAACTACCTGAGCTGGACCCAGTAGGCGAAAGGAAGCGTGCACAGTATGACCTGCCCTTGGCAAAGAGGCAACACATGGCATATGCACTGACACAGTAGGTACCCAGGGAATTTCACCCTCTCTGACTCACACAGACAGTACAATGGATGCCAAACATGACACTACCTGTGCTCAGCCATGTATAGGAAGTGCACTGTGTGCATCCGACATAGGCAGCCCTCCAGCCCCATCCTCACGTCTGGAATACCCCCAAGGTAAATCAATCAACCTACCAACTGGCAGTTGTATTAGAATGTGTATTTACCTGTAGCTATGGTATGGATGTGGGCATACAAGGGAATTTGGTGGCCGACTGTTAAGGCAGCAGACAGTACACATCCATAGTGGCACCATGACATCTGTAGCACATACCAGGGTCGCAATAGTAGCCAGTAGTACACAGGGTGTCCTAACCCACTACAGGTTATGGGCTGAACATCATGTGTGTCCATACAGCCCACACAAGTCTCATACAGCTGGACAGGTGTAGACCAATACAGACATATGCTATACAATGGCCTCTGGATATGCCCAATGGATGACCCCAACCCCCACAGACACACACACAGACTA
>NC_056747.1:981740078-981800078 GCF_019279795.1 Protopterus annectens
CTTCCTGCATAGCTTTTGATAAGTATATTGTCCCAAGTATGGGCCCAGATATATCAATATCCCATAATTTTATAATTACTTTATCTAATTAATAGAAAGATGATAACAGTGAGTGCATTACTTATAGATCTGATCTTTGTAAGTTCTGCCATAGAGGGGATTACCATTACATAAGAGTGTCATGGGGTCTTCACTCATATAAATCACTAGATATAGTGATCTAGCCTTTTTCATCAAAGCTGTAATTCACTGAATTTTGTATAATGAAATGCTATTTACCAAAAACAAAGACAGTAAGTAGTAATATAACCTACCTCTGCAGTTCTGTTAGCTATAACTGTGCTTTACATACACTATAAATGTTTAGTGGATAAACAGCATGTGTTGCACATCTTCCTGGTGACACTATAAAGCTGACCATGTTTCACTGCTCATCATTTAACCAGAGCATATCTTTATGGATCTGTTTGTCTTAGTCTTTAAGTACATGCATGTGTATGTGTTTCTCTGAGGCATACCTCTCAACTGTACAGATTTTTGCAGAATGTCCAGACTGTTTGCCCATATTTTTGGTCTATTCCTCCTAAAATTTGTGGTTTTCTGACAAATCACTGAAGATTGCAATTGCTACATCTTCATCCACTTTCAGCTTTTCCCGGTTAAGGGTAACCACAGTTTAACAATGGTCCACAGAATGATTTGCAGTATTCTTTTGCAGTGTCGCATTACCAGCCCAGTGCCCAACCTTCCACAGAAGGCACACACACACACACACACACACACACACACACACACACACACACACACACACACGAGCATGCATGCACACGCACACAGACACACACACACACACACACACACACACACGCACATGCACACACACTCGCACACACACACACAGACTCACACCTATTGCCAATTTAGAGTGTCCAATCCACCTACAGCATGTCTTTGGTATGTGGGAGGAAACTGGAGCACCTGGAGGAAACCCATGCAACCACAGGGAGGACCTGCAGACTCCACACAGAAGGCACCCCAGCCAAGAATTAAACCAGAGAACCTCTTCATTTGAATCTTCCTAATTGGAACTACACATGCAGTGCTCAAACAGCAGGGACTTGTGCCAAGGTGCCAGTTGAGTTTTATGAAGCTCTGTGGTTTTTCTTTAGGCCTCTTGGTGAAGATAAATCAGACTAAATCCAAAAGAAGAGACTAGAGCTTGAGTTTCAAGTGTCCTTTTAAAGATACTAAAAACACATGCTATGTTCCCAGTATGGCACAGAAAAGTGCAAAAGAAAATGGAATGTGGACAGTAGTGAGTGAAACCAGCTGTAGTGCAGATTTGTGGAAAACCATGTTAATGACAAGGTATAGGTACATGAAAGCTGTAGGAACAGATCACTTGAAGGGGTTTCAGCACGAGGTGTAATGTGCAAAAGAAGTGCTAGAGTATAGCTAACCAGGTGCAGAGGACACAAAACAGCTACAGAAGGTTGATGTGCTACATGCAAAAATGTAAGGAAAGTGACAAGTTAAAAGCATGAGTGTAAAGGTGACAAACAGAATTCAAAGTTATGTCTGCCAAAAACGTGAAGAATTGTGTGTGTGTGTGTGTGTGTGTGTGTGTGTGTGTGTGTGTGTGTGTGTGTGTGCAGCTTCTTGATGCAGAATGTCATGTGACTGTTAAGGTGTATACAACTGACTACTGAGGGAAAGAAAGTATGCTGGAGCAATAGGCAGTGGTAGGAATCAAACCCTTTGCATGGCAAGGTAGTAGGAACTTTTGGGTTGAAAGGAATAAGCAATAATGAGAGTCAGGGTCTTATATGTGAGGAATTGTGTACTAAGAAATGACTGAGGTCCTTGGCTGTGGATTGAGTAAGCAGTGATCATAATTATGTCCTTTGACTTATGAGTTAACAACAAACGTTAAGGCTCTTGGGTATCGAGGGGAGCAGCTACTGGCTGCAATCAAAACCATTATGTTGACGCTATTAACAACTAGCAGACATTAGGGTTCTTTTGTGAAGGGAAATTGCAAAGCACCCCTGAACCCAGAAAACACATAAACCTATGCACTGATGTAGACCAATGCTCTGTATAGCCACTTAAGCAGTTGTATAGAATCAGCAGTACCAGACTGGATTAAACCCAAGTCTTGCCGGAAAAACATGCCGCCCTGGTGGACCCCTGGCCTAAACAGACTATACAACAAAAGAAAGAAACTAATGTCCAAAAATAAGTGAGAACAAGCTCAGCAGAAGAAGAAATCCCTAACTAGTGTAAACAAACAGATCAGAGATCTGGGCAAGTCCTCAAACAAGTTATGAAGCAAAAATAGCTTCCCTAGCTAAAGCAAACCACAGAGCATTTTTTAACTATGTCTGAAATCTTAAGGGGAATACCCAGCTAAGGCCAGAGCTGATTATGGATAGCACCACCCATACTCCACTACAGCAAATAGAGAACCTGTTAGCTGACAGATTTAGATCAGACTTCACCCCCCCATCCCCACTCATCGTTCCCCCAAAGTATACCTGCCATCATGACTCTGCTTATCCTCTCAAGAGACCAGGTCATCTGTGCGCTCCCTAAGGCTAAAAAGATAGCATCAAGGGGCACTGACAACATCCCAGGTTGCCTTTTAAATAACTTAAAACATGACTTAGCAGACCCACTTGGATCCCTATTTAACCACAGCCTCCAGACAGGCTATGTTCCATCAGAATGGATGACAGCAACAGTCATCCCTCTGCACAAAGTGGAAGCATCAACCGACCCAGGAAATTATAGACCCATAAGCCTGACTAGCCTCATCTATATGGCACAGAATCATCATGGACCTCATCAACAAGGAAATAAGTAATCTCCAGTCTCTGAACCTAACTCAGTTCAGATTCATTAAGGGTAGATCATGTCTGTTGAATCTAATTGACTTCTTCAAGAAGGTCACCAGGCCCACAGATGAGGAAAAAACTGTGCATACTGGCTACCTTGACCTGGCCAAATTATTCAACAGAGGTTTCTTACGAGGAAGATGCCGGGTGTAAAAAACAAGTCCTACACAGAACGATTGAAAGCCCTATCACTATATTCTGTCTCCTACAAAATACTAAAGGGTGATCTGTGTCTGGCCTACAGGGCAGTTTCCAATTTGGCCCTGATGAAGATGTTACACATTCATAAATCAAACTGCATGAGGGCCACTCATTCCAGGGATCTTAACGTAGCTTCTGACTTAAATAAATTATGTTGGAGAGATAAATATGTCTCTCAGAGACAGATGCTTTTCTTAGAGACTACACCTTCTCTAGAACAAGCTTCCCATACATGTCAAGCAAAGCTCTACCATCTTGTAGATCTTCCCTTTCACTCTTACTGGTACCCGTCTGTCACAAATTACTCATGACCCTCTTCTCCACCCACTCCATCTCGTCTGCACTCTTTTCTTCACCTCTCTTCTACACTCACCATTACTCTGAACTGTTGATCCCAAGTATTTCAACTCATCCACCTTTGCCAACTCTACTCCCTGTATACTCATAATTCCTCTGTCCTCCCCCTCATTCACACACACACTTTCTGTCTTAGTCCTGCTGACCTTCTTTCCTTTCCTCTGTAGAGCATATCTCCACCTCTCCAGGGTCTCCTCAACCTGTTCCCTACTCACTACAAATCACAACGTCATCTGCAAACATCATAGTCCACGGGGACTCCTGTCTGATCTCATCTGTCAACCTGTCCATCACCATTGCAAATAATAAAGGGCTCAGAGCTGATCCTTAATGTAATCCCACCTCCACCTTGATGTAATCCCACCTCCACCTTGAACACATCTGTCACTCCAACCACAGACCTCACTACTGTCACACTGCCCTCGTACATATCCTGTAGCACTCTTTCATACTTCTCTGCCACTCCTGACTTCATACAATACCAAAAACTCCTCTATAGGCACCTTGTCATATGCTTTCTCTAAGTCCACAAAGACACAATGCAGCTCCTTCAGACTTTCTCTATACTTCTCCATCAGCACCCTCAGAGAAAACATTGCATCTGTAGTGCTCTTTTCTGGCATGAAAGCATACTGCTGCTCACTAATCACCACACACACACACACACACACACACACACACACACACACACACACACACACACACACACACACACACACACACATACACACACACATTCATTAAATCCTGGTAGGGAGGGTGAGTTATTGGTCTGAAACCATGTTTCATTGATGTGCTCAGAAGAATTTCTTGCTGTCATGTTATAGCTTATGTCAGAGTAACAAAAATGAACAATATATGTCTAGGTTGTACAGATAATGACAATTTAATGAAAGTTTAGTAAAAATATAATTATGTGTATGTACACAGTATAATATACGTTAACATTTATAGAAAGACTATGACTGTAGTATTATCACAGTAAGGAATATTTCCTACTCATAGCATTGCTATTTGTACATTTTAATATATGTCTTTGCTTACAAAATATTTACAGTTGTTTTTCTTATGCCTTTTAAGTTTATTTCTCCAGAAAATGCTGTGTAATGCAAGGATGTCTGCAGGCTCTCAGAAGTGTGACATTCCATTCTGCATAGATGTTAATGAGTTATGTATTATGGATATTCTTACAGTTACCACAGATATTTAAATTAATCGGGAAATGTAGTGTCAGAGCACAATTCATTTCTGGCATTGACTAAGATAACCATGAGTAATATACTACCCACAGACAGAAACAGTTTTGTAAAGTAATTGCAAAATGCCAAAGCACAGAACAGATAATGCATTTATTTAAGTACCAAGAACGTCCAATAAGAGAAAACACAACCAAGAACAATGTACAATCCAAGGCACACAGGATCCGAACTTAAAAATGTTCAAGAAGCCAGCAATAGCATATAAAATCTTTTTAATGTTAAAATTTCAAACAACCACAGTCCATAAACCAGAACAGCAAGAACAAAAATAAGCCAAGCGCTTTCACCCAGTAATTACCAGGCTTTTTCAAGGCAAACAAGACTGTCCAGTACAAAAAACTTTTTAAGTAGTGAGGATAATCCAATTAAAACTCCACCCATTAATTAAGTTGTAAAAATAATGAGTCAATTAAGTCACCTTAAAAAAGTCACAACCACTAACCATACTTTTTGACATGCCTTGGTTAGTGTAAAGCATGCTTGATTGTTACATTCAATAGTATTAATCCTCAACAATGTTTTAAAATAGTAAAAAATTCTATTATAAATATACAATAAACCAAATGAACAGAAAAAGTAAAATTCAGATATACAGTTCAATTATGTTAAAGCTCTTATAACCGTGCTCTTCTCATTTTAAGAACACTGTTAATATTTAATGCCTCGTTCATCCCGGGGGGGTACAAGCGTCCAACCTCAACTGCCAAAACAACTCTCGGTTCTCCAACCTAACCTCCCAATTACCTCCTCGTGGGTCAGGGACTACCTGCTCCAAAACCATAAATTTTAGATTCATCCTGTCACATGCCTGGGAATGTTTAAAAAAAGCATTAGTGCCCTTACACCTAGTAATTTCGTATTGGTGCTCATACACCCTTCTCCTAAGCTGCCTCTCAGTTTCCCCCCATCCCCATCCCATCCCCCCCTGGGATGAACGAGGCATTAAATATTAACAGTGTTCTTAAAATGAGAAGAGCACGGTTATAAGAGTTTTAACATAATTGAACTGTATATCTGAATTTTATTTTTTCTGTTCATTTGGTTTATTGTATATTTATAATAGAATTTTTTACTATTTTAAAACATTGTTGAGGATTAATACTATTGATCGTAACAATCAAGCATGCTTTACACTAACCAAGGCATGTCAAAAAGTATGGTTAGTGGTTGTGACTTTTTTAAGGTGACTTAATTGACTCATTAAGTTTACAACTTAATTAATGGGTGGAGTTTTAACTGGATTATCCTCACTACTTAAAAAGTTTTTTGTACTGGACAGTCTTGTTTGCCTTGAAAAAGCCTGGTAATTACTAGGTGAAAGCGCTTGGCTTATTTTTGTTCTTGCTGTTCTGGTTTACGGACTGTGGTTGTTTGAAATTTTAACATTAAAAAGATTTTATATGCTATTGCTGGCTTCTTGAACATTTTTAAGTTCGGATCCTGTGTGCCTTGGATTGTACATTGTTCTTGGTTGCATTTATTTAAGTGTTTTATATGCATTCTTTATTCAGCATAATGAACAGATGTTATGGCCATTGGCTAAGTCAGTAGTATTTGACTTTCCCCCGGATTTACTAAACTTCTGTGCAGGACTAGCTTAGTCCTGCATGGAAGCGACTGTTTAGGAGCAGGGCGGCAGCACGTCATGCATATTAATAAGGCACGCTGCCCGAGCTCCTAGGCTTACACAGAGTGTGTAAGAGTGCAGTAGGCGTGTCTGAGAGCAGAGCTCTCAGAATAAACATGCCCCTGCAATGTAGAACAGTAGAAAGAGGTATGCAATGAACAAGACCGCTCACAGGTGACCGCATATCCCCATCAACAGTCCCCTTTGTGTATAACAGCAACAGAATGTAGTAATAAAATGAAGAAACCTTATTTTTTTTTTTACAAATCTGATTGAAGCTAACTGTAGGTGCACACATGTGCCCATAACTTAGCTACGGTTAAAGCAGCTTAAAAGGCTGAAGAGGATGACAAGGAAGATGTATGCAAATGAAGCAACACAGCAATAGTGTAGTGGGCAGCGTATTCGCCTAACGAGCAAGCATTCCCGGTTCGAGTCCCACTGCAGCACACTTTATTTTACATGGCAAAGCAAGTTATGACCAATATTTTTGTTGCATAACCCACAAAATAACATATATTTATGAAATGGAGTACTGCAATAAATGCACATGTGAGGTGTCAGTGTCATAATGAATAAGGCACTAGTAAGCAGGTCTAAGCACAAATAAGCAGTAGTAAGCATATGTAAGCACTAGTAAGCGGCCGTAAGCCCATTTGCGCGGTGGTAAGCAATGCCTACACTGGCTAAGCAATTCTAAAGATAACTCTCTGTAAGCAGATATAACAGAAAATTAGCAGTGATTACCATCTCGCAAACCTATACAAACCCTCTTACAAATGCTCAAAATTGCCTTAATCACTCTGTATCCAATGGCCCTTGTTCGGCCCACCAAGAAAATAAACAGCCATGCAGGTCTCGAATCCAGGACCTTATACACCATAGCCCCAGTAGTTATCTACCAAGCCATCACAGAAATACAGAAGAATGAGGAAGTAGTAAACATGTCCTCACCACAGTATAACCAAACTGAACCTGTGAAAGGCATCAGTATACAGTCATATGTGCCATAACCCACTACATAACATAAATATGTGAAATGGAGTACAGCAGTAAGCCCAGAAGTGAGGTGTAATTGTAATAGAGTGTTGAAGTCCCCAATAAAACACAAGGACCCCACAGAGTGTACGTACACATCAATCAGAGATACTAGGCAAACATATAAGGTGTAATGAATAATAACACGATGCCAAAAGGGCATTATTATGAAGGTCTAATGTAAGCAATGCTAAGCATTGCACAGGCCAGTTTAGGAGGTGTGAACAATGTGTAGACCAGCTAACTCTTTGTGCCCAGTGGTATACCCCTTTAAACAATGCCAACCTTAGGTAAGCAGGTTTGCCCATAGCTTAGCCTTTTCAAAACCGGCCAGTCACGGAAAACTGTGGGAAATCGGCCCTACTTAAACCCAAGAGGTGGGAATACATCTCATAACTGGTTGTAGCTTCCCCTTGCAGGCACTGTGGCACTAAAGAGAGAAGGAGTGCACTTACAGGCACCACACTGGTGCATCCAGGAGTCCAATGTCATGGCAGGACTCCTAGTTAAAGACCATGCACAGACACTGCTGCAGGGCCAGTACCAGGGCTCCCAATATAAGGTGGAGGCCTGGGATCATCTCGCCTGTGACCTCACCAGTGCCACTGGCATACTCCAAACTGGTGAGCAGGTCAGGCACCATTATGCTGACCTGAAGCGGCGGAAGAGGGACCTTTTGGAGGAGTGGCTGCAAGAGGCTAGAGCATGAGGGAATGTTCCAGACGTGTCTAAGTATCACCCCAATATGTGTGTAATAAGTGCCAGCTCAGGTATATCATGGATAGGTATGGCTAAATATTCCTCTTATGACACCCACAGCTGCTGTAAGAGCAGGCTGTGAACCAGGAGGCCCACATCTGCCACCTGGCGCAGTTACAATGCAAGGCAGGTCAGTAATACTCACACTTTTACTGTCATAGGAAATAAAAATAAAAGTAGTAGTAAATTAATTGCTAGTAAAAAACATGTATTGTTCAAGGCAAGTACTGCACACACTAGAAAATATGGCAGGAAGAGTCTCATATTGTTTGTTTGTATGGCAATAAAAGTGTAATATCCTGACAAAACAGGTCTAACTATGGGACTGCATGTGTATATACTGGTATCCTATGGTAATGTAGATTTGCAATCATGTAATAGTACTGTAGTATTAAGCATTGTTACCTACACCCTGCACCATAAACTGAATGTCTAGGAATGCTTGTATATGACAGATGTAATCCCCAGAGGTCATTTAGTACAACTGAGAGACACATAGACAATAAACAGGGAAAATGCAGACAACAAAAAACAAATAGACCATGCAACTGAGATGTGAACTGTTGCTTTTTCAGCATACACAGCCACGGTTCGAATCCTGCCAGTGGTAGTAGTCTGCATACAGAATAATACCCCACAACTGTACAGATATGTCCAGAATGTCTATTAAAGTGGCCCATATCTATTGCCTATCAACCTGTCCCCCTGGGAAATCAGTGGGATGATCCCAGACATATAGGCAGCAAACAGGAAATACAACTGATTGACACACATCTATGACAACAAGCCACGAATGTCCCATTTACACCCAAAATTGTTAAGCTGTGGTCAGAGTGTATACAGTAACAGAGTGAGATGTATGTGCATAATAGTAATGTGGAACCTGGTACTGTGTGTGGGAACATTCGGGTAGTGCTAATAAACATTCCTCCCACAGGTCTGTCAGATACCAACACTGTGCCCAGAAATACAAGAATGATATGCAGTTGCTCTGAATAATGAGGTATTACACATCACTGTCACCCACACTGTCCTACAACATATAACTGTCTAGGAATTCTGTATAAGAGTGTTGTCATACAAGGTCAGAATGCATAAGCACAGAAGATTAATAAGACAGCAAGCAGATTGGAGATATACAGCAATATCAATATAGCAGACACAACTGTGATGGACAGTGTTTAAGTTGTAGCAGACACAGCCATGATCTGAATCCTGGAAGTGGAAGTAAACTGCATACAGATTCATACCCCACAACTGTACACATGAGGCCAGAATGTCCAGTATATGTGCCCATATCTGCTGCCTGTCCACCTGTCCCCCTGGTAATTCTGTGGGATGATCCCAGATGTGTAGCCAGTAAACAAGGAATACAAGGGATTGTCGACCATCATGAGAACACATCTGTCACTGTAGCAATCCCCAAAACTGTTAGGAGAATAATATTCCAATTATGGCCTATCTACACTCCCATGTTGTCAAGCTGTGACCAGAGTGTGTACAGTAACAGAGTGAGATGTATGTGCATAATTCAAATGTGTAATCTGGAAGTTTGTGTTGCAACAGTCAGTTAGTGCTAACAAACATTTGTCCCACAGGTACATTGGATCCGAACATTGTGCTGAGAAATACAGACCAATATAACCTGTATTGGTACTGTCCACCCTGGTATTGTAGGGGATTGTGAGTGTTGCGGTTTCTCTGAATAATAAAGTATCACTGGTCACTGTCACCCACACTGTGCTACATAATATGACTGTGTAGGAAAGCATGTATATGTGTGTGGAGGTAGGTCACTAAAGGTGGAAGAGGGCAATATTCTAGATATGTTCAGGCACACCAGCATGTGGTCAACACATGGCCAGAGTCTCTGCAGAAAGAGCTGGATAGCATAGTGCAAAACATCAATCTGGAATCTGGGTGTATGTGTACAAACAGTTAGTCAGTGCTAACAAACATTCCCTCCACAGGTATACCAGGTAAGAGGTGTATACTGCAGGTAAAAGCAGTTCATGTGTAATGATGACAACAGCCATATCACTCACCAAAATAAGGTCATAGGGTAGTGTTGTAAGACTTGTAAAGTACAGATAACAGCACTGACTAGGAAAGTAATGTGGACTACAGGAATATACTACTTGTTAATTGACATCTTTCTCTCCCCCCACCTTATCTCCAACAATAATCAACATACCCACCCCAACTGGTATGTACTGACTCTGATAATGTCCAATTGTTTGATAAATATTTTAATGGTTCCCGTGCATGTGCCATATTGAATTATTCCAACATTGTTGGCATGGTGCCATCAACGTACCTGCATGCTGTTCTTATTACCACTGTGGTCCAATATATGCATGTGTTTTGTTTGCTATGCAACTGTTCTGTATCTGGTGTCTGGGTTAACGGGAATATCTATGCATACTGTTATATCTAACCCTGGAATGTGTTGACTATTACTAACTCATACATGATGATGAAATCTAAACACTATAGCATGCTTGGGAAGGCCGGTCCCAGAGGACCCACCTGTCTCACCTCAGCTGGCCGAGGCACCGGGCACCAGCATGTCTGGGGCTCAACCCCGGACCTCCCTGTCTGTTGGTCCTGCACCACCTTCAGGTGGAACCACCTGAGGGGATGGGGCTCACCCCCCAGTAGTGGGTGCAGACAGGCACCTGTCACCCATTGCCAGTTTGGGGTTGTGGTGCGTAGAGTGATCAACAAGCAGTTCGGTGATCTTCTATGCCTGCTCGAGGGCCACATGTCGCGATTAGAGAGTCAGCCTGGCTCTGTGGCTCAGCCCCAGCACAGCCACCTTTGAGACTGTGAAGGTGCAGTGGTGACTGCCCATGGGCGGGGGCCTCAGTCCCACTGTTACCACTAGGGGGCTTGTGGGCTTCTGATATCCCAACACCCCTCCCCATCAAGGTGTTTACCCCCACATGTGTCATATGCCATCCCTGTATGCATCTTGTGTGTCTTGTCTGTTAACCTACCCAACCTACCTCCCCAAATATACCTACTACCCCTCCCCAACATCCCACTCTCACCTGAAAAAAAAAGGGCAATCTGTTCCCACAAAAAAACTCGCCCCATACATAGCTGTCCATTTTGCACACGTGTCCTCTAGACACATGTAATCCAGTCTAATTGGCATCACACCTTATTATTGTTATCCTCACCCTTCTCCCAGGGGTTTGAGTATCCAAATCTACCTCCAAATTCAGTGTATATGCACAGCTGTTGCTGTAAAAGAAATGGGCAGCTATGGACCTTCCCTACACCATTCCTGCACATCCCTAGCTATTTTCCTGACTGTCTTTCCCTCTTTGTGCCCTTTTTTCACCACTTTCCTATCAACCTGTTTTTCTTTTCTTTTAAGAAAATTAGCACAGGGGTAAGCGGGAGTAAGCACTTTTAAGCAGCAGTAAGCGGGTCTAAGCCTGTTTGTGTGGGGGTAAGCACTGCCTACACAGATTAAGCAATTTAGAAGCTAACTGAGTATAAGAAACTGCAACTGGAAGTTAGCAGTGCATACCTCCACACGAGCAAACACACTTACAACTGCTTTAAAGTGCCTTAAACACACTGTAACCAACAGCCCGTGTTCTGCCCAGCAACAAAATAAACAGCTGCTGCAAGGCTTGAACCCAGGACACGGCACACCATAGACAAAGTGATTTACCACTAAGCTATGCCAGATATACATACATCTGGTGTTTTCTGAAACATATCATCCAGCCCAGTCATGCAACAGTACAGAGAATGTATACCAACATCTAGATGTATGTGTGTGTGAATATATTAATATCTAAACAGATACAACATATCTATATATGTATATATATATATATATATATATATATATTTAGAAATATATACATATATATATATATATATATATATATATATATATATATCCATATAGGTATATATGGACATACAGGTGTAGATATCAATGGGAGATTAAATCATAAATGTCCACATGCACCATTAATGGGGTTGAGAGGCCACAAACAATATACATCTTGTACGAATAGGTATACCCACCCCCCAACAGCCAAACACGTCTGCCCTGCAACACTACCAAGTGTCGCAGATCCCATGACCAGGTCCTGACATGACATGGGCACAAGATGTTAACAGTATTACATACCACCTGTATGATGTCAGGCTGGTATTGGTAACATATCATGCAGTACAGTCTGGCTCCCATAGGAAATGTAAAATGTGGAAGCTATCAACATCCCCAGGATACATATACACAGACACATATATGTAGATGCAGATATACATATATATATATATATATATATATATATATATATATATATATATATATACATATACATGTGACTACACATACACACGCAGAAATATGTACAGTAAGATACTTTTGTAGTAGGCACACACAATATGGAACAGTCACTATGCCTACAGTTAACACCCTAACAACTGGACACTGGATGAGCCACCCATACAAATGACAATCGTTGCCTACCCACAAAGAGGTCATAGGATAAAACACCACACACAGGTTTGCAGAAGTGGAATACCTTTATGTCAAACCCAGATTTGATGAATATGATGAATATGCTTCACCTCAAAAAATCTAGATCCGTCAGAGCCACAAGGGCGGGAGACTTACTTAAACCTTGGACATGACTGATTGCGTGAGGGATATATAGATTCATCACCAAAAGGAACTCCCTATGCTGTGGAACAAAATCCCGGTAGGTGGAGTGGTAGAGCACCTCCTTGGTTCAAGAGAAATCTTGACCAATGGATGGGAAGATGTAGATATACCCATACCCCAGGGACCTCACAGCAAAATAATGGAAGCAGAGCACAAAAAAAAAGGGTGGGTATCCCCCTGAAACTATAAAGGCGTAAGTATAAATGCCTGAGCTGCTATAGCCTAGTATGCCTGGGGCAGATACCTAGTATATTGTGTACTATTACAGATTTATATGCCATGTCATATAGCTGTTCAGACACTGACAACCATATAAACAGAGGAATGCAACTGTGAAACAGTTATACTAATACAGTAGTCTGGAAAGGTCCACAACTGTTGCTATCCAGGTCCAACCCTTTAAATCATACAATAGTAAAGACAGACTAGGCCACAGGATACCACACAATCAACAGTAAGTGATGCAGGTGTATAGTCCAGCAGTCTCTAGCTACACTCTGTACATAATCATTAGGTGGTAAAGACTTCAGTTGACCAAATGGGATGTAACTGTTACATAACAAGGCATAGCTGACACATCACAGGCACACTGGCAAACAGAACAGTCTGTATGGCAGGAGGCAGTAGGCCTGCACTAACCCACTTTATGTAAGTAATGTCAAAATAGATGACATGTATGGTACTGTACATCCAGATACCTTAAGGCAGCTCAGCCCTGATACCCCCACATTTTGTAACAGCCTAAGTTGTGTATGGTGCACCCCCCTAGAGTCAATAATACAGGGCCATATACCACTGTTATATACACTGGCCTCTGGAGTGCATATGGGCATTGGGCACACATGTATTGTGTAGGTGAGGCCCACACATATATGGCCCCAGCCCCACCGTATGTGTGGGGGATACAACAGCAGTGGATTGCTGGCAGCCATGGCAGCATGGTATACGTATATGTTCATATGTACCTCTATCTGTATATGTGTAAACATATAATGCTCTGTATATGTATATAGCTGAGTGTGTATATGCATATCTATGTACATATACACACCCATTTATATATGTCGATATGTACATGTGTAATTATCTATATAGATATCTGGATAATCATATGTACATATATATTCACCATATGTCCTGAACATGGGGTGTAGCCCTACCTCTGCTCCTATAGTCCCAACTTCGCAGTGCATGGGGATGTCAGGCATGTATAGCAGGTACATTAGCAGACTATTGTTGCTGTAATAGGGATTGTCTTCATAGACATGGTGTGTGTGGGAGGTCACATCTGCTTTTCACATGTGCACCACTGGCTACTGACAGACATCCTAAGGACATCATAGTACAGTACCACTGCAAGCATGTAATGCTCCTGTGGACTACAGCAGAGATAGTGGCCAATAGATGTGGACATTCTGACACATTCTGTTCAGTCCAGAGGTATGCACAGAACCCCTTAGTGCAGAACATGTGGCTCAAGCCTGACAATATGGATGTTAACAGCCATGTAGATGGGTATAACACATAATGACTGGTATACATTTGCCCCCATAGGTTATGCATTCACACACCCCTGTCTGTCCTGACACATAATAACTGCTGGTACAGAGGTGCGATGGCCACATACTACCCACTAGATACTGACATACATCTGTACAGCATCCCACTACTCTATCCGACATACATGACTATTAAGGGAGGCCTGGCAGCAGTACATCTGGCAAGTACCTGGACATGACATCTCACTGGGTAGGTACACTAAGCTGCTAGCCATGTAACAATGCACTGTGCAGGCTACAGACAGACTGGCTCAACACTGGCTTACTTCTCCTATGGGGGAATGCACATGTACCTGCATATATAGCAGGCTGTACAGGCATGTCTCAGCACAGGGTATGATACACCTGTGTGAAAGTGCATAACCACAACCAATGTGAACACAGCCACAGCCACATATGGTAAGCTAGCATAATATTACAGTATATGGACTATCTGTTCAACACCATCCTCATATGTGCCACTCACACACTAACCCTACATAAATTAGGCCGCTACACAGTGTGATCTGATGCCTGTCTGTGGTATAGGACATGTGTGTGTATGGCCCTACAAACATGTAAGCCAGTACGGTAACATACAGTGGAGCAGCATGTAACATCAGATAGGATGGGACCTAGGATGATGACATCTACCACAGTCTGTATACAGGCCAAGGTACATATTAACAATACACACACTGTCAACATTCACCATAAGTACACAAACCTCAGTACTGTACAAACAACCACAGAATGCCCCGGTTATGTCATCAAATATAACCCCTACTGTACATAACATGTGTAGCAGTCTGATATCTCACTGGCTTGTTATCAGATATGATGACACTAATTATGGTGTACTGCACATATGCACCTCTTAATGCATGACATATGTACAAAGGTTGACAGAGTTGCGGCTGGAAGCACATACACAGGGCCAATATTGACATGTTGCTGTGATAACATCATACATTTACTGTTGTAACAGGCTTTGTCACAACATATGTCCTATGAGAGATATGAAGTCAGTAACTGTCATGGCTTTCACCATCTATAGACTGCAGTCCTCACATTATCTTCTGCAGTTCACAGATACATGCTCTGTGGGTAACACATGACCCTGCAGATGGGAAGTCCTCATAAACATAGAACTGACATGGCAGGTATTAATACATGTAGGACAGCCATATATGCACACACTCTGTTAAACCAACATTACTCCGAATGCAGTATAGCAGCACTTACAGTCTGTAGTCATGTCAGGCACATCCCCCTCCTGTGTGTTGGCTGTTTCCACCGTGCATGTTGTCAGAGGTAAATCCCCAATCCATCTGAGATGCGTTTGTCAAACAACAGATCGAGTTCCTGCTCACAGTGAATGAAAAGGTCCAACACCAACATGATGTTCCTAGATATTGGAGTGTATTTCCATGCAATTGGCTATTGGAATGTTACCACAGCTATTCCACATGCAATCAGCTAGGGGAGTGCTGCCATTCATGCAGAGGCCATCAGCTGATCATGAGCATTATCTAAAATACACATGCTGCTGCCTAAGCAAAGCAGGTGTAGGTCTCCACATCCACCAGTGAGGGGGTGAGAGAGTCAGACAGAGGCAAAGACAAGTCAGGGAGGGGTGGGAGAGTAAAACTTAAGCATGTTTGTGTCACACACCTACCAGCACAGGGTATCAAGCCCCTGTTGACTATGTAGTGCTATCACAGTTCTATGCAGTTATTGGATGTGCAACATAGCTTACCTGTTGTGGAGCCCTCAGAACATATATGTGTGGCATCTGCAACAGGGATATGGTAGCTATACGGTAGGTGAGGTACACGTGCCTGTCTCCATGAACAGGTGCCAGCATCAACACAGCCATACTCTCACAGGGATGCACACACACTGACACACTTGGCAGGGCCAGGATTGCAACTCATCACTAGTGAGATTGCCACACCACATTACTGTGCAGGTATCACATGCACCACACAGGTCATAGGGAGGTTATATGGGCAAAGGTTATGGGGAGGTGTCTGACATCAGACAGCATGCTTCAGTATGCCAATGGGGGTTGTAGTGAGTGTGGATGTGATCATACACATCATACAACACACACACAAACACACAGGGTGCCAGTACTGACATGCATGGGTGCATTTCTGTATGGGTGTGTGGTGGTCGACTGTGCCAGATGGCTATACAAGGTTAGGTGATGGGTATACCTTGGCATCAGGCCACATGACAATGGTCTGCATTGTGGTTCAAGGCTTTAGTTTCTGCATTTCCCCACACTGGTGGTCATTGTAACCACCATCCAGTCACCTGGGTGACTATTGCATTTGACCAATGCTGTGCATCACTTGCCATGTATGTGTTCCTTAGTCTATGACATGGATGGTGTCTGGGATGTGCACACCTCCCACATGCATGTACAGTAACATGTGGAACTGTACCTGGGGTGTCTGGCCCATGTTGTGTGCACAGATTATCATCAGATGTGCCAGTCTTGGCCACCTGTGGCGGGAATTGGTAATGGACAGCAGGTGTACCCTGCACCTACATTGATAGCATGTTAACAGCATTCCCTAGTGGCAGTGGCATCTGTCCATACAGGGCATGTTTTCAGGCATGGTATATCCTTTGTGGGTCACATGTGATGGCACCACAGGTGTTACAGGTGTCCAGTGGGGAATATGGGGAAAGGTGCACTGTCTGCATGTATGTGCCTATTGGACAGGGTGCCATGCCATCTGTAGCCCACTGCAATCACTCCATAGTTACTATCAGTGGCCAATATGCAGTGTACTACCCACATACTAGTTGTTGCCTAGGCATGTGTGTGTGTGTGTGTGTGTGTGTGTGTGTGTGTGTGTGTGTGTGTGTGTGTGTGTGTGTGTGAGACATGGGTTGACAGTGTGCTCTGGGTAATACTGGGGTTGCTAACTGTGATTGTTTGGCCTTGATGTCACATGTATGGGTATGGATTTGCACCCCAGCCTCTCAGCTATTTCACATCTGTTATCCCTGTATGGTGGACATTGTGATGTATACTAGGGCCACCATATAAGAAATTTGCAAAACTCACTCCACATTGAGCCCAGGTGTCACACACTCACACCCCCATCCACACAGGATACAAGTTACAAGCACACACACACCTGTCATGTCTGGGAGTAGAACCCCTACTAACTAGTTTATTACACTATAGCACTAAGCAGTTATAGTATGCACCACAGACATTACCAGAGTACTCATTCCCCAAAGGTGTATATCACATTGGATGACATCAGCAGGATTGCCAAAGTAGGACATTCGAATTGTACTGAGTGTGGCTAGGCTAAAATGCATTGCTCCCTACACAGACAGTGACACACCCAAAACATCCTCAACTGACATGTGTGGGTATAGAAACCCTAGCAGAGGTCTATATTACACTACAGCATGCAGCTGTTACAGGACACACCACAGGGATTACTGGCGAGCTCTATCCCAAAAGGTGTATTTCACAATGAATGACATCAGCAGGATTGCCAAAGTAGGGCATTTGAAATGTACTGAGTGCGACTAGCCTAAAATGCATTGCTCCTTACACAGACAGTGACACACAAAACATCTGTAATCAACATGTGTGGGTATAGAACCCCTAATAGAGATCCATATCACACTACAGCATGGTGCTGTTATAGGACACACCGTGGGGATTACAGGAGAACTTCTTCCCCAAAGGTGTACTTCTCAATGAATGACATCAGCAGGATTGCCAAAGTAGGGCATTTGAAATGTATTGAGTGTGACCAGCCTAAAATGCATTGCTCCCTACACAGACTTTGAAACACACACAAAACATCCAGAACTGCCATGGGTGAAAATAGAACCCTACCAGGGATCTGAATCACACTGCAGCAGTGCACAGTTAGGACATGCGCTACAGAGATTATTAGGCTATAGCCTTCCCAGAGGTGTATTTTAGGTGGATGACATCAGCAACCTTGCCAAAGTTGAGCATATCAGTTGTAGGGGGTGTGACTACCCTAAAAAGCATTGCTCTTTACACAAACAGACACACAAATTTACAATGTCTGGGATTAGAACACCTACCGAAATAATTTATTACACTACAGCAGTACACAGTGACAGGACGTGCTACAGAAACAACTGGATTACAGCCTTCCCAGAGGGGTATTTCTAGGTGGATGACATCAGCAGCCTTGCCAAAGTTGAGCATTTCAATTGTAGGGAGTGTGACTATCCTAAAAAGCATTGCGCTCTACACAGACAGACACACACACTTGCTATGTCTGGGATTAGAACACCTACCTAACTACTTTAGCACACTACACAGTTACAGGATGCGCTACAGAGATTACAGGGCTACAGCCTTCCCAGAGGTATATTTCAAGATGGATGACATCAGCAGCCTTGCCAAAGTTGAGCATTTCAATTGTAGACAGTGTGACTACCCTAAAAAGCATTGATCTCTACACAGACAGACACACACAGTTGCCAAGGCTGGGGTTAGAATTCCTACTTAACTATGTTATCACACTACAGCAGTACACAGTTATGGGATCCGCCACGGGCATTATTGGGCTACAATCTTCCCAAAGGTGTATTTCTAGGTGGATTACATCAGTAGCCTTACCTAAGTAGAGCATTTAAATTGTAGGGGCTGTGACTACCCTAAAAAGCATCACTTCCTACATAGACAAACACACATGCAAACACACACACAGTTGCCAAGGCTAGGGATTAAACTCCTACCTAACTAGTTTATAACACTACAACAGTACACAGTTACAGGATGTGCCACAGAGATTACTGGGCTAAAACTCTCCCAAAGGTGTATTTCACAGTGGATGAACTCAGCATGGTTGTCATAGTGAGGCTATGGGGAGGGCAGTGTGTGTGCATGGGCCATAACCCATTCATCTAGGGGTTGACACGCCACATGCGGGCACAACCTGGGTCATATTTCACAGGTATGTGTATACAGCTGCTAGATTACTACTTCCTTGTACAGTCATGTTGCATAGCTGGCACATGCACTACATATTCTGTAATGCTGACAGATACCAGTGGCTAGTATCTGCAGTGAATGACATCTGACCCTCGTGTGGTTGTGGCCCTTTGGCTGTGTGCTGGGTGGGACAGGCCTAGATGGCTCTTTGTCACAGTCACCTTCTTCCACACATCTATGTATGTCTACCTTTTATTATAGTGTGTTGTCCTTAGATATATGTCTGTATTCCTGTCCACTGTGTGCAAAGCATGTGTGTTGCATACTGAGGATTGTCTGCACTAACATCTGCAACTGCCAGTTATGTCTGGTCCACTGGTGTTTGCAGACAGGGCCTTCATGTGTTTACGTGTGTGAGCATGCCCAATATGACCTTTCAGTGTGTTGTTGACTGACATTGCCTTCATTTCTCGAAGTGTGTGAGCATGCCCAGTATGGCCGTCTGTATTGAATGTGTGGATCAAGTCCAGGTAGTTTGTACTGTAGTGCTGACCTTTGTGTTATACACCTCCATATAGCATGCCGTCTCTGCAGGGTATCCATCAATCATTTGGTCACCTAGTGGGGTTACTACATTTCTGCATAGTGGGGGCTACACCTGACTATTTCTACATTTCTACACAGGATTGGGGGAGCACACCTGACTGTTACTACATTTCTACATAGGATGGGGGGCACACCTGACTACTTCTACATTTCTACACAGGCTTGGGGGGCACACCAGACTGTTACTACATTTCTATATAGGATGGGGGGGCACACCTGACACTTGTACACATTTGCTAGGACTGTGCTGGTATGTCGGATACTCCATTTCATTCTGTAGTCTTACCTATCATGTTGACTAGAGCCATACCAGTGTACTACAGATCTTAGCTTTTAATTACCTACATATTAGTTTCTGACTTCCTACCCTTCAGAACTGACATCCCACTGCCTGACCTGCTGTAGTCTGTCTGTGTAGGCCTGGGGGAGGAGGTTACCCATAGGCCTCATTCAGAGGCCATTGCACAGCCTTTGTTTGTGTTTGTCTACACCTGTCCTGCTGGCTGTGACTGTTGTTGGGTATGTGAACCCCCCGACTGGCATGTGTGAGTCACTTACCTTGTGGGTGTCCCAGTATTGAGGATGGTGCTGCTGGGCTGCCTATGTCGGATGCACATAGTACACTCCCTACACATGGTTAAGTACAGGTAGTGTAATGTTTGGCATCTCTTTTACTGTGTGTGAGATTCAGAGAGAGGTGTTATTCCCTGGGTCCCTCCTGTGTCAGTGTATGTGCTATGCACTGCCTCTTTGCCAAGGCCAGGGCATAATGGGCACACCTCCTTCTGTCTACTGGGGCAGGCTCAGTTTGGGGGGCTGTGTGGCCCTGACCTGTGCTGTTCCTGCTGCAGCTGTTTCCACAGGATCGTATTGTGTAGCATGAAACATACAAGGACAATTTGGGTGTATGTAGCTGGTGATTACTGCAAGGCTCTACCAGATGTGTCCAGGCACCAGAACCATGACTTAAGCATCCCAAACACACACTCTACTATAATTCTGGTCTGTGCGTTTGCCTCATTATGGAGTTCTTGTTCAGGTGTGTGTGCATCCCCCACTAGGTGACCGTCAGGGATGTCCCCATTGGCAAATCTCTGGTACAGCTGCGTCAGATGTCAGATGTGGGAACTGTGATAGCTTCCAGGGCAGCCAGCACACACATTCATTATTATGCCCTGGGCATTGCATACAACCTGGCAGTTGATGGAGGGGAAGCCCTTGCAGTTGATGTACACCGTACCCTGCTCACCGGGTGGTGCTTTGATGCATATATGCATGTAGTCTATAGCACCCACTACCTCAGGATATTCTGCTATTTGGTGGAACAGTTGCATATTGCTGGCCAACACCTCACAGGTGTTGGGGAAATATACGTGCTCACCGACATGTGCTGACATGGCATCCAGGAACTGGTGGAGTACCCTGGATGCTGATGCCTGTGAAATCCCCATCATATCCCCAGTTGGCCTTTGGAAGGTACCTGTAGCTAGTATTCATAGGCCTACACATTCCTTGGTATCCACTGGGATGGGTTCCCCTCTGTTAGTTCTGTGTGTCAGGCGTGGCCAGCACAGCTCAACAATTTGCTGTAGGAGGTCCCTGTCCACCCTATACTGTTCCACTATCTCCAGCTCATGTAGCCCCTGGTAGGTTACCGTGGGTCTGTACACTCTTCTCCGTCTCCTCACTGCGGGTTGGTCAACAGCATTCACATTCCTCACCACCCTCAGCCTCTTCCACAAGTTGTTGTATGACAGCTAATGCAGCCCCTATCATTTTGCTATTGTGAGTGTTAAAAGTTCCCCGCTTGTTTACGCCGGTGGTGTAGAGTGAGGGAAAAACCAGAGGGGAAGGTGTTTGCATAGTTTATAGTAATGGTCTGGGCTGGGCTGGTATGCTGCTTGTGTAATTGGCTGATTCTGATACATTTCTCCTGCCAGCTAAGCTAGTTCTCCTTGATTAGCTTCCTACTGCTGTTTTCCCTTCCCATTGCCTTCCTGTTTAAGCTTGGGTGTGCACCACGCAAACGGAGTGCTCAAATGTGCACACTGCTGCAATTTTCTGGTTTAACTTCTTTTTCTTCCTGTAAACCCCGGTGCACAGCCAGCATACCCACTTAGGCTTTGCAAAGAGTGCTAGGCAGCTTTAGACCCACCCCCTAATCTGAACTCGCTTCGCTCCTCTAGTAAACTTATGACTAAATCAATAAAGGCAAACAACACAGCAGGTTGTTCTCTTTTCACTAACACTATAGGTAAATGCTGGAATCTCTTACCTTGTGACATAACTTTGACTACATCCCTGCCTCAATTCAAACAGAAAATTAAACTGTACTACCTAAATCATTGGCTTTGTTTCTGCAGTACACCAGGCTAACCTTTTTCTTTCTCATACTACATCTCTCCTTCACTCTTCCTATTAGTATCTGTCTTATTTCTTCTCCTTTTACAGTACTAATCGACCTAGGTACATTCTATGTAAAATTGCTAATATGGTATTAACTGCTCATCGAAATGTGCTTCTCCTGAATCTATCTTGCATTCTGTGTGATGTTATGATTTTCTAATTTGTTACTTATAAACATTTGTAATATTTTGTAATGTACTTAGTATTTAGTGGAGCTTTTCTCCTCGGGCCTCTGCTGAAAATGGACATGTATCCAGCCAGACTAGCCCGGTCAACAAATGTAAAATAAATAAAATAAATAAAACCCGAGCCACAGGGCCCCAATCCGCTTACAGTATGTCTGACACCCCATGATGTCACCTAACTTCTAGGCTTGCACCAAGCTATTCCTATTCTTACACAGTTAGGACCTGATTCACATGCTGGGGAAAACTGGGATTCACTATCCTTCTCCTCATTTGCAGAGGATTGCCTGCTAATGCATAGTTACATGTCTCACACTGAGCCTCCCCCCTTAGCAACCACTACTCACTGGTCATGTTGTCTTCTGCCTGACATTGACTTGCATGGCAAAATACTGATTTTAGTTAGAATGCTTAATTTAGATTAATTTTCTTATTTTCCCCCCGATCCCATATGCGTGCTGCTGCCCTATGCTTAAACAGCCGAGATTGGCTAAAATAAAAGTTGATTTTTGTGGGTTTTCTTACTGTTTGCAATGCCAATGGCCTTATATTTGGCCATTGGCATGCTTACTATATGATATGCAGCCTTTATTTGGGGCTGTCACAGCTCTGTTTTGGATTTTGCAGAAATGTACTCGGTTACTAACAGAGTACATTTCTGCAGAAAGCACTAGTCCTGCAAGGATGATTGCAAACTTCCTGGATTGCAAAATCACTTCATTTGCATGGATTTCTCCTGAAAATGGGGTGATTTCCATACAAGGGCTTAGTCCATGCAGGATTAGTGCAGGAGCGCTCGTGCACACCCCTGCAGGCTGTTCCTGGATTGCACATCAGACATATTGCCTGCTTGAGCTCCTGCACCAATCTTGCATGCCGTGCAAGCTTTAGAGAATCCGGGGGTTTGTTTTATTTTGTACATTAGATACAGAAGCAGTTACTCAGTACCTGACATTCTTTTATTTTGCACATTAGCTATAGAAGCAGTTAATTCTTGTATTGAAATGAGCTGCAGTATGTCAGGAAAAAGTGTTTCCATGTCTTCAGGAGCCTAGCAAGAACTACATCAACAGTGTCTTTTCAAATTTTTCAGAAAGGCCATAAAACACGGAGAAGGTTCAGTGTCTGAGGGTAAGTTATTGTGGGTGAGAGTAGCACCAAAGTGGAGGATAATGTCCTGTTCTCTGGATGAGTATGTTAGATACGATGTGTATGGCACTATTTCCTGTGCTAAGGTATTTGTCTAGGATTTTGTGAATTAGGGTGTTCATAACTTCTACTGATTCAGTTTTGAAAGGAAATCAGGTAAAGAAAGGAAAATGAAGTGAAAGATCCTGTACTTTAAAGTTTAACTTGTTTATATATTAATGAAGGAGCTCGTGTGAGATCAAAAATCTTAGTAATCCTTGTGTACTTTGCATTTCTTTTGTGGGTTTGCAGGCATACAGTATATAGATTGTGTTTTCCTGTGATTTTATTCCTATTAGTAAAACTTTTTGTTTCTGTAATGGTATGCTCTTCAGTGGAGGCAAACGTAGTTGTATTTTATTTTTGTTGTACTGTTAGGGAAGTTATCATCCTCTTGATATTTGTTTTCATTTTTTAAACCAGCAGTCAGAGTCATGTGTGCTTGATGATGCAGAAAACACAGTTTATGAATGTAGTGCCATCAAAGAAGTCAGTCAAGGTAGTACGATCACTGAAGTCAGCAGCTCAAGAGATAACATAGAAAGTGAGAGAAGTACCATAAATGTAGTCAGTTATGCCAGTAAGAAGCAGTCAGATGAAATCGGAGACACTAACTGTTCACTGACAGATATTAGTGAGTACATAACCTCATCACCTGTACTAATACTGCAGATAAGGAGAAAGTCATTGTCATAAATCATTGCAAACCACATGACAGTTTCTGTTTTCCACTCAAAGCCTTCACAGACAAAGAAGAAAATCGGGAAGTTCCCTCCACCAATGTCAGCTGTCATGGCTAGATCAGTTTAATTTTCTGGCATATTCGGAGAAACAGGATGGGCTGCATTGTTTACTGTGCATATTATTTCCAACACCAGCACAGACAGAAGTTATTAATTGAGCAGCCATACTGTAATTGGAAGCATGCTAAAGATGATATTCCGCAACACTCAGAAAAGAATACCACAAGAAATCTGAGGCAAAATTACATGCTTTCAGAATCACAAATGACAATCAAAGTCAGAGAGTGGATTTTGCAATTTCAAATGCTACACAGCTGCGTGGCCAAAAACAGAGCTCTACTAACCTCTATTATAAAGTGTCTGGAGTACTGTGGAAGGCAAGGGATAGTACTTTGTGGACATAGAGATGACCACACATCTGACTGTACAGCCAACAAAGGAAACTTCAGATCTCCAACAGATTTCCAAATTGACGCTGGTGACAGAGACTTAGAAACCCACTTGCAGACATGCAAAGAATGCAACATATATTTCAAAACAGTCCAGAATTAATTGCTAGAGTGTATTATAGAATACATTCAACAGCAGATAATAAAGGATATTGAACAACAGTCTCTTGGACCCTTTTATTCCATCCAAGCAGATGAAATTGCAGATATAAGCAACTGGGAACAACTTGAGTTGTACTACAATATGTGAAGAATGGCAATCCTGTGGAGAGATTCATAGAGTTTATTGCCTGTGAATTTGTGACCGAGAGGAGATCTGCAATAAGTTGGTTGCATGCCTAACAAAGTTAACATTGAACCTTGAGCACTGCAGAGCTCAAGGGTACGATGTGCTGGAAACATGGCTGGAGCACAAAAGGCTGTGCAGCTTTGTTTCAAGAAAAGTACCACATGATATTTTTTCCATTGTGCTAGTCACCAGCTGAACCTTGTACTTTCAAAGGCTTGCCAAGTTCCAAATGTATGCATAATGTTAAATATAGTGAAGGAAGTTGGTTTGTTTTTCATGTACTCCCCAAAAAAACAAAGGTGCCTAGAGGAATCTGTGCAGTACATGAATTTACAGCAAAAGGCAAGTGACCAAAAACACAATAGAAAAACAAAAACTTAAGTTGCTGTGTGAGACCAGATGGGTGGAGAGACATACAGCCTTTAATCACTTATGTGATATCTATGAAGCACTCCACTGTTTAGACAATACTATGAATAACAGAGAACCACATTGAGATGGAAAAACTTTGACAGATGCCAGAGGACTTTACAGTTCAATTACTAAATCATGCTTTATTGTTTCTTTCCAGTCAGCAAGGTTCTTGTTTGACTTTACTAAGCCCCTTAGCAAATGTCTGCAAGGATCATCACAAGACATACTGTATGCATATGAGCAAGTCAGCTGTGTGCTTGATGAGCTGCGGGCTGTTCGTGCAAACATTGAGAATGAGTTTAGGAATATTTTCAGGGATATGTCAGAAATGGGAAGCTTCTGCAGCAAGGCTGAATTAACCCTTCCATGTTTCTGTAACAAACAAACTATGAGGAACAATGTTGATGATACAGTAAATACAAACAGCTAACACCATGAAAAAATGAAATGAAAAATCTCCTTTTACAAAAAGAAATTAGATGGCAGTTGAGACTCAGGTCAAATATTAAACCTGGTCTCAACGAATATATTAATATTAAAGCCATACTGGAAGGTAAGGCAGGCAGTGTTTAAAGTGATGTAAGTAACAATGAGGCAACTATTTCAAAATGTTAAGGAAAACAACAAGAACTGTGTACATAGTACAACATTTGGGTTTATAATTTTCTTAATTTTCTTTATTTTTTATGTTTTATATGTAAGTTTTTGGATTAAATATTTTTAATATTATATATTTTATTTCTAGAATAAAAATTTATACATTCTAGTATGTTAGAATTGGTTAGGGGAGAAATACTAGAGGCATTTTCTGATTCAAGTCATTTGGACTGGATTCTAGTACTATATGCCTTTAAGGTAATTTAATTAAGTGAATTTAATTGAATTATTGTTTGCATTCATTTTATATAAAGATTCTGTACCAGTGACTCTTTTATCTGAAGAAGTCTGCCCTGAGCAGACGAAAAGCTCATTTGTAACGTTTTACAATAAAGGAGAACTATATTCCAGTGGAACAGAAGACTTTTTTTTCATGGTTTTAGCTGTTTGTATTTACTGAGTTGGTGGTTTCTTCTGTTAGCAGCTGGAAGACTTTTCGTGTTATTTTAAAAATTTTAAAGTGAGTCACTGGTCTTGATTATGGAGAATTCTCTCAATGATTCCACTATCATTGGGATGGACAATGTGCTTAATAACAGCATTACCTTGATCCAAACGCAAAACGAGGTTTCCAAATTAAGGGAAGAAATTTCATCTCTTCGAGGGGATTTAACCAAGCTGATTGAGATGTTTAGCCAAGGTGAACCAGCAGAGGGAGCTATTGCCAATCGCCAGAATGATTCCGGGGGTCCGAAACAGCCTACCTTGACCTAGCAAATGCTTTCGACACAATACCCCACTCGGGTATCATAGAGAAACTTACCAGCTTAAATGTAAACCCATATGTCACAAGATGGGTTGCAAACTGGCTAAAGGACAGAACCCACAGGGTTAGAGTTGCTGGAGCCATGTCAGACTCAAGCCGGGTTACAAGTGGTGTCCCACAGGGCTCAGTCCTTGGCCCCCTATTGTTCGGCATCTACTTCTCAGAAGTACAGGCAAACATAGGAGGACTATGGCTGACAAAGTTTGTGGATGACTGCAAACTGGGTGCCATAGTGGATAGTACATCGGACACAGACATCCTTCAGAGGGGTCTCACGGAAACTGATAGCTGGTGCCAGAGCCATGGCCTGAAGTTAAACGCAAAAAAGTGTATAGTCATACCCTTCGGGAAAAACAAGGTAATCCCAATCTACCATATAAGTGGCAACCCACTAAGCACAGAAGAGGTTATCAGGGACCTGGGTACCCAGGTTGACAGTGGCCTCTCGTTTGACACTCACGTTGCTAAAGTGGTTTGAAAGACCTTCTACATTGCCCATCTGATCATGAAGGGATTCACATCCAGATCAAGGAAGGTCATTGTTCCCCTGTACTCTTCACTTATCAGACCAATGATCGAGTACAATGCCCCATTTGGGATGTATCTCACCCGACACCTGCAGCAATTGGAGAGACCCCAAAAGTTCCTCACCAAAAGGATAAAGGGACTTCAAAACCTGTCATATACTGCCAGACTGAAGAAACTCCAACTCTATTCAGTTGCATACTGTCTGCTCAGAGGTGACCTGTGCCTGACATACAAGGCCATGACCAACCCGGAATTAATGGACATGCTCCACCTCAAAAAATCCAAATCCACCAAAACCACTAGAGCAAGTGACTTAAACCTTAGCACGGATATAAATAGGATGTGCTGGAGGGATAGATTTATCACCCAGAGACTCCCCATGCTGTGGAATAAAATCCCGGTCCATGTGAGGCAGAGCACCTCGCTGGCTCTGTTCAAGAGAAATCTTGACCGGTGGATGGGAGATCGAAGGTTTACCCCTGAATCATCTCTGTGTCACTGCTGGACAGAGGCACAACAAACTAATGGGCACATTATTTCTAACATAAGGGGTGGTGTAAGCCACATAACTTTGGGCTAGGCTTATAAATGCCTTAGGGCAGATAGCCTAGTATAAACCTATGAACCTATGAACCTACTGCTTTTTTCCCTTCCCATTGCCTTCCTGTTTAAGCCTGGGTGTGCACCACGCAAACAGAGTGCTCAAATGTGCACACTGCTGCAATTTCCTGGTTTAACTTCTTTTTCTTCCTGTAAAACCCGGTGCACAGCCAGCATACCCACTTAGGCTTTGCAAAGAGTGCTAGACAGCTTTAGACCCACCCCCTAGCTTAGCTGTGCTACGCTAGCAGCAAACCCGAGCCACAGGGCCCCAATCCGCTTACAGTATGTCTGACACCCCCCCCATGATGTCACCTAACTTCTAGGCTTGCACCAAGCTATTCCTATTCTTACACAGTTAGGACCTGACTCACATGCTGGAGAAAACTGGGATTCACTATCCTTCCCCTCATTTGCAGAGGATTGCCTGCTAATGCATAGTTACATGTCTCACACTGAGCCTCCCCCCTTAGCAACCACTACACACTGGTCATGTTGTCTTCTGCCTGCCATTGACATGCACGGCAAAATACTGATTTTAGTTAGAATGCTTAATTTAGGTTAATTTTGTTATTTTCCCCCCGATCCCATATGCGTGCCGCTGCCCTATGCTTAAACAGCCGAGATCGGCTAAAAAAAAAAGTTGATTTTTGTGGGTTTTCTTACTGTTTGCAATGCCAATGGCCTTATATTTGGCCATTGGCATGCTTACTATATGATATGCAGCCTTTATTTGGAGCTGTCACAGCTCTGTTTTGGATTTTGCAGAAATGTACTCGGTTACTAACCGAGTACATTTCTGCAGAAAGCACTAGTCCTGCAAGGATGATTGCAAACTTCCTGGATTGCAAAATCACTTCATTTGCATGGATTTCTCCTGAAAATGGGGTGATTTCCATACAAGGGCTTAGTCCATGCAGGATTAGTGCAGGAGCGCTCGTGCACACCCCCTGCAGGCTGTTCCTGGATTGCACATCAGACATATTGCCTGCTTGAGCTCCTGCACCAATCTTGCACGCCGTGCAAGCTTTAGAGAATCCGGGGGTTTGTTTTATTTTGCACATTAGATGTAGAAGCAGTTAATTCTTGTATTGAAATGAGCTGCAGTATGTCAGGAAAAAGTGTTTCCATGTCTTCAGGAGCCTAGCAAGAACTACATCAACAGTCTCTTTTCAATTTTTCATAAAGGCCATAAAACACGGAGAAAGTTCAGTGTCTGAGGCTAAGTTATTGTGGGTGAGAGTAGCACCAAAGTGGAGGATAATGTCCTGTTCTCTGGATGAGTATGTCAGATACGATGTGTATGGCACTATTTCCTGTGCTAAAGTATTTGTCTAGGATTTTGTGAATTAGGGTGTTCATAACTTCTACTGATTCAGTTTTGAAAGGAAATCAGGTAAAGAAAGGAAAATGAAGTGAAAGATCCTGTACTTTAAAGTTTAACTTGTTTATATATTAATGAAGGAGCTCGTGTGAGATCAAAAATCTTAGTAATCCTTGTGTACTTTGCATTTCTTTTGTGGGTTTGCAGGCATACAGTATATAGATTGTGTTTTCCTGTGATTTTATTCCTATTAGTAAAACTTTTTGTTTCTGTAATGGTATGCTCTTCAGTGGAGGCAAACGTAGTTGTATTTTATTTTGTTGTACTGTTAGGGAAGTTATCATCCTCTTGATATTTGTTTTCATTTTTTAAACCAGCAGTCAGAGTCATGTGTGCTTGATGATGCAGAAAACACAGTTTATGAATGTAGTGCCATCAAAGAAGTCAGTCAAGGTAGTACGATCACTGAAGTCAGCAGCTCAAGAGATAACATAGAAAGTGAGAGAAGTACCATAAATGTAGTCAGTTATGCCAGTAAGAAGCAGTCAGATGAAATCGGAGACACTAACTGTTCACTGACAGATATTAGTGAGTACATAACCTCATCACCTGTACTAATACTGCAGATAAGGAGAAAGTCATTGTCATAAATCATTGCAAACCACATGACAGTTTCTGTTTTCCACTCAAAGCCTTCACAGACAAAGAAGAAAATCGGAAGTTCCCTCCACCAATGTCAGCTGTCATGGCTAGATCAGTTTAATTTTCTGGCATATTCGGAGAAACAGGATGGGCTGCATTGTTTACTGTGCATATTATTTCCAACACCAGCACAGACAGAAGTTATTAATTGAGCAGCCATACTGTAATTGGAAGCATGCTAAAGATGATATTCCGCAACACTCAGAAAAGAATACCACAAGAAATCTGAGGCAAAATTACATGCTTTCAGAATCACAAATGACAATCAAAGTCAGAGAGTGGATTTTGCAATTTCAAATGCTACACAGCTGCACGTGGCCAAAAACAGAGCTCTACTAACCTCTATTATAAAGTGTCTGGAGTACTGTGGAAGGCAAGGGATAGTACTTTGTGGACATAGAGATGACCACACATCTGACTGTACAACCAACAAAGGAAACTTCAGATCTCCAACAGATTTCCAAATTGACGCTGGTGACAGAGACTTAGAAACCCACTTGCAGACATGCAAAAAGAATGCAACATATATTTCAAAAACAGTCCAGAATTAATTGCTAGAGTGTATTATAGAATACATTCAACAGCAGATAATAAAGGATATTGAACAACAGTTTCTTGGACCCTTTTATTCCATCCAAGCAGATGAAATTGCAGATATAAGCAACTGGGAACAACTTGAGTTGTACTACAATATGTGAAGAATGGCAATCCTGTGGAGAGATTCATAGAGTTTATTGCCTGTGAATTTGTGACCGGAGAGGAGATCTGCAATAAGTTGGTTGCATGCCTAACAAAGTTAACATTGAACCTTGAGCACTGCAGAGCTCAAGGGTACGATTGTGCTGGAAACATGGCTGGAGCACAAAAAGGCTGTGCAGCTTTGTTTCAAGAAAAAGTACCACATGATATTTTTTCCATTGTGCTAGTCACCAGCTGAACCTTGTACTTTCAAAGGCTTGCCAAGTTCCAAATGTATGCATAATGTTAAATATAGTGAAGGAAGTTGGTTTGTTTTTCATGTACTCCCCAAAAAAACAAAGGTGCCTAGAGGAATCTGTGCAGTACATGAATTTACAGCAAAAGGCAAGTGACCAAAACACAATAGAAAAACAAAAACTTAAGTTGCTGTGTGAGACCAGATGGGTGGAGAGACATACAGCCTTTAATCACTTATGTGATATCTATGAAGCACTCCACTGTTTAGACAATACTATGAATAACAGAGAACCACATTGAGATGGAAAAACTTTGACAGATGCCAGAGGACTTTACAGTTCAATTACTAAATCATGCTTTATTGTTTCTTTCCAGTCAGCAAGGTTCTTGTTTGACTTTACTAAGCCCCTTAGCAAATGTCTGCAAGGATCATCACAAGACATACTGTATGCATATGAGCAAGTCAGCTGTGTGCTTGATGAGCTGCGGGCTGTTCGTGCAAACATTGAGAATGAGTTTAGGAATATTTTCAGGGATATGTCAGAAATGGGAAGCTTCTGCAGCAAGGCTGAATTAACTCTTCCATGTTTCTGTAACAAACAAACTATGAGGAACAATGTTGATGATACAGTAAATACAAACAGCTAACACCATGAAAAAATGAAATGAAAAATCTCCTTTTACAAAAGAAATTAGATGGCAGTTGAGACTCAGGTCAAATATTAAACCTGGTCTCAACGAATATATTAATATTAAAGCCATACTGGAAGGTAAGGCAGGCAGTGTTTAAAGTGATGTAAGTAACAATGAGGCAACTATTTCAAAATGTTAAGGAAAACAACAAGAACTGTGTACATAGTACAACATTTGGGTTTATAATTTTCTTAATTTTCTTTATTTTTATGTTTTATATGTAAGTTTTGGATTAAATATTTTTAATATTATATATTTTATTTCTAGAATAAAAATTTATACATTCTAGTATGTTAGAATTGGTTAGGGGAGAAATACTAGAGGCATTTTCTGATTCAAGTCATTTGGACTGGATTCTAGTACTATATGCCTTTAAGGTAATTTAATTAAGTGAATTTAATTGAATTATTGTTTGCATTCATTTTATATAAAAAGATTCTGTACCAGTGACTCTTTTATCTGAAGAAGTCTGCCCTGAGCAGACGAAAGCGCTCATTTGTAACGTTTTACAATAAAGGAGAACTATATTCCAGTGGAACAGAAGACTTTTTTTTCATGGTTTTAGCTGTTTGTATTTACTGAGTTGGTGGTTTCTTCTGTTAGCAGCTGGAAGACTTTTCGTGTTATTTTAAAAATTTTAAAGTGAGTCACTGGTCTTGATTATGGAGAATTCTCTCAATGATTCCACTATCATTGGGATGGACAATGTGCTTAATAACAGCATTACCTTGATCCAAACGCAAAACGAGGTTTCCAAATTAAGGGAAGAAATTTCATCTCTTCGAGGGGATTTAACCAAGCTGATTGAGATGTTTAGCCAAGGTGAACCAGCAGAGGGAGCTATTGCCAATCGCCAGAATGATTCCAGGGGTCCGAAACAGCCGGTGACATCATCTCCACGCTCCGTGTTCGAGGGTTATGGTGGAAGAAGGAACCAGCAAGGCGAGGACCTGGCCAGGACAAGAAATGCGAATTTGGGCGCTCCGTTACCCCAGGAGGACAGAGGGATGGCTAACATTGCTGATAGCAAGGAACCGAATCAGCGTGGCAAAACCTTGACTTTTGCAGGTACTGTTTCAAGCATTTCCAGCGCTTCTGTGCAAGCTCAGAAGCAGGTTTTGGTACCTGCAGCACAACATATTAACGTTGGTCCTGATAGGACTCGCTCCATAAGTTTTAATGACATTTTAGATAAAAAATATGTATTTGAAAATGATGTCAATGTGAGCCATGAATTCCATCATGGCAAAACTAAAAGTATAAATGATGTTGGCTCATGTACATTGAAAGACATGATTTATAATTTTGAAAAGTTGCTATACAAATATAAATGTTTAGAGATAGAAAACAGTTACTTACACCAATGCCTGAGCAGTAAAATAGTACCCCAGGGACTGCGATTTTATAAATATCCTTTTGGTATTAAGTATACTGATAATGTATTAAGGGATTTTCATAATTTTTTCGATGAATGTGGTTTTGCATTAGTCTTAAAGTTAGTAAAACATAATGAAGTACAGATAAATAATGGGTTGGTTGAATTGAATGAACTACATGAAAGCATTAATAGGGATGTGTTGTTTGAGCAATACAAGGAATGGTATGAAAGAATTTTGAAGAGGGTTGACAGTAAGGTAGAAAAAGTGTTTGAAAGGAAACAAAATAAATTCTCCAGGGACAAGGAGCAATATATTAAAGGAAAGAGTTATCCTAGGCCTTTTCATACCTTGTCCCACCATTCAGAAAGGGTCAATGGGGAATTAGAAACACACCAGGAACCTGGTACAGGTACTAAAACTGGTACATACTATTCCGCTGGTAGGAATGAATATGGTGGGAACATGGGACGTTCTAATAGAGGGTTAGATGAACTGGATTCTTTCACTGAAACTAATGAAGTTTTTTTAGGGCCCAGGAGATCAGCCAGGTTGGCCAGCAAAGCACAATTTCTGCCAGAAACAGAATCCCATTTGAATTTTACTGGGAACAATTCTGGTTGGAGAAACAGGGGGAGAAGGGGCAGATAGATACTATAATAGTGGGCCCTAATGGTATAGTATCTGAATATGGTGGTTTCAAGATATATAATTACACAGATATGAAGTTGGATAAGAAACATTTTGGATTATTTTCCAAGGGATTTAAATTTGTTAAATCTAAAAAAGGAGACTTAGCGGACATCTTGATAGATTTCAAATTGTACCTTAGGAAATTAATTAATTTTTGTCATCTGGGAGGGGACATTGGAACGGTTAGAAGAATTCCTAGGATATATCAACAGTTCCACGTCCTTCCTATCTTTCACACATCAAGTACACAAGGACAGTATCAGTTTTTTAGACATTACGCTCACGAAAATAGACAATGGTTTTAAATCACAAATTTTCAGGAAAGAAACTTGGTGCAATAGCTACCTCCACTTTGACAGCCTGCATCCTTATCATCAAAAAAGAAGCATAGTCAAGGGACAGGCAGTCAGAGTGGCCAGGATGACCTCGGAATTTCATGATTTAATACAAGAATTCATTTTCTTGGGGGAAAAATTCATTGATAGAGGTTATCCTAAGGAAATGGTCGGGGGCATTCTCAGTGATGTATACCAAGGATGGGGTACTAGATATAAACCATTATTAGGCCAACCTTTGATAGTCATTGACAAATTACCTGAGGAACCCAAAGATTTCATGGGCGCATGTATTATAGAATATAACAACTTTTCGGACTATTTTACACAAATATTACAAAACAATTGGTCAATTTTAAAAACCAATAGTGACATTCTGGAGGTCATAGGGAACAAACCTAGGTTTATATATAAGGTTGGTAATAATTTTAAGGAATCTTTGGGTAGAAGGCCTCAGTCACGGAGATATGAAATGGAGACCAAACCATGTGGAAGGTGTAAATAGTGTTCATTCATTAACCAAGAAGGGGAAATTACCTTAGACAATGGTTTGGGAAGTAGAATTAAGTTTTGTAGAGGTAATTGTCGGACTAGGATGTTAGTTTATCTGGCTACCTGTAATCATTGTTCCTCGTACTACGTGGGCAAAACTGAAAGATCACTCAGGGAAAGAATCTATGAGCACAGCAATGATATTAAAATTAAAAAGGAGACTAGTGCTCTTTACAAACATACCACAACATGTAATTTAAATCCAGATTTTAGATTTGGTATTATAGATTTAGTAGGTAAGGACAACAGGGGAGGTGATAGTAAAAAATCTCCTTTTACAAAAAGAAATTAGATGGCAGTTGAGACTCAGGTCAAATATTAAACCTGGTCTCAACGAATATATTAATATTAAAGCCATACTGGAAGGTAAGGCAGGCAGTGTTTAAAGTGATGTAAGTAACAATGAGGCAACTATTTCAAAATGTTAAGGAAAACAACAAGAACTGTGTACATAGTACAACATTTGGGTTTATAATTTTCTTAATTTTCTTTATTTTTTATGTTTTATATGTAAGTTTTTGGATTAAATATTTTTAATATTATATATTTTATTTCTAGAATAAAAATTTATACATTCTAGTATGTTAGAATTGGTTAGGGGAGAAATACTAGAGGCATTTTCTGATTCAAGTCATTTGGACTGGATTCTAGTACTATATGCCTTTAAGGTAATTTAATTAAGTGAATTTAATTGAATTATTGTTTGCATTCATTTTATATAAAAAGATTCTGTACCAGTGACTCTTATCTGAAGAAGTCTGCCCTGAGCAGACGAAAGCGCTCATTTGTAACGTTTTACAATAAAGGAGAACTATATTCCAGTTGAACAATGTTGATGGACAGACTTCAGAAGTGTACTGGAGAAGAGCAATTCTTATTCCCTTTCTGGATCACTTTATTCATGAACTTTCCAGCCGATTCACTACAATGGCATGAACAGCTATTCTAGGATTCACACTTATTCCATCAAACTTGAACAGCTTAACATTAGAAAGAGAGAATTCACTTAAAACTTTTTTGCCTTGCCTTCACTGACAACATTTCACCAAGAGCTCAGACTGTGAAAAAGGACATGGGAAGCATTAGCAGTCAGTTCTACACTGCCAAATGACTTGAAGCAGACATATTTACAAACAAATGTTAACATGTTCCCAAACATTTCATTCATATTAAATACCCTCTTGCTCACTCCAGTCACAACTGCTGGAGTAGAGAGAGCTAATTCACCCTTAAAACTAATAAAGTCTGAACTTGGGGGTACCATGGGACAAGAGTGCCTTAACAGGTTAGTGTTGCTGTTCATGCATAGAGACATCCCAATAGGCTATTCTTCAGTAATTGATTTATTTGCAGAAAGACACCCAAGAAGAATGCCACTTACTAATTCACTTACTTAAGAATTGAGCATTAGCATGACTGAAAGTTTGTGACATATACTACAGTACAGTATGGGAAAAGAGAGGATATTACAAAATGCTTAGCGTTACACTTAAAAAACAAAGATCTGGTAAAGAGACTGACTTGCTGTCCACTCGTGTATAGTTTTCTATGTATCTTTTGACAACACAGAAAGCAAGAGAAGTCCCAGTAGTCAGAGCAGTACCATCACAGAAGTCATGCACTCCACAGGCAACATGGAAAGTAAGAAAAGTAGCAGGAGTCAGTCAGAGTACTACCAAAACAGAAGTCATCTACTCCACAGGCAGCATAGTTAGTACCACCGCAGATGTCATGTACTCCACAGGCTACATAGTCAGAAAAGTACCGTCACAGAAGTCAGTTAGAGCACTACCATCACAGAACTCCTCTACCCCACTGGCAACATAGAAGGTCAGAGTAATACCTTTAGTGAAGGTCAGAGTAGTACTGTTAGTGAAGCCAGTCGTGACAGTTCAGTCAGGATAAAGCATGCAGTTGAAATCTGTGACACTAATTGTTCATTGAGGGATATTAGTGAGTAAATCACATGTATCAGTATTACAGACAAGTATACTGTTGTTCACAGAAAAGTTAAGTGAATCTGAAAGTTCCCTATGGCAATGTCAGCACTTATTGGTAGACCAGTTGAATTTTGTGGTACTATATGTCAGAGGATGGCCTGTATGATTTAGACTATGTGCTGTTTTCAACACCACCAAAAGAATGGACAAACACAAATGCATCCACCTTTTGGGGAAAAAAAAACAGAATATATTACATTCACTGTAGGTAACTGAAATGCTAAAGTTGTAATAAAAACTACAACTGAAATATCAGGCAGGTTTGGTATCAGTATATAAAATGAAGCAGGCATAAGACTGTTTTTCTTCCAAGGTAATTCAGAAGTCACAGCAAACATTATCTTGCAACAGCCTAAGAGATGGCTTTACCTGCGGATATAATCAGATGGACATTGTCACAATAAGATCAACAATATCCTTGTCAATCAGAGATGAAAGAATTCTATACAGTCAGCAAAATCAAGATCCAGAGCTAACTGTGGCAGAGACCATTCAATTTTTACTGTAAAATTTAAACTTACAGAAAACAAGAAGAATGACTAGGCCAGTCAGGTTTCAGCTGAGCAACACTACAAATGAACATCTACTGAAGATAATGAATAGATATAAGGGATTAGGCATGATGGACAGAATACATGAACTGTGGACAGAAGTTTGAAATATTAACCAGGAAGTGGCGAAAATAATTCTAAATAGAAGATTAATAAAGCAAAATGACTGTCTGTGAAGGCTTTAGAAGTGGCTGAGGAAAGAAGGCTATCTAAAGACAATGAGGATAGGGTACATTATGTAAAATGCAATGCAGAGTTTCGTAGATAATAGCAAGAGTAGTCCAGGAGGGATGTATAAATGAGCAATGCAAAGAACTGTAAGAGGACAATAAAAGGTGAACTAGAGATATGTTCAAGAATATGAGTTATATTAAGGGAAACTTCCAGGTACAAATGGACATGACTAAAGACAAAAAAGTGGGAGAAAACCTGACAGAAACAGATTAGAAAATATCAAAAAATTATAGTAGTACCATTACAGAAGTCAGTTGCATCAAAGACAAATTAAGTTGATGGACACCAACAGCACTAGCATGTACAATAATGTGGGTCTATATTATAACATCGAAGTCTTAAAACTTCGAATGTTATAATATCGACCCCATTCGATCGAAAGACCATAAAATCAAACTGTCAGAATAGTGAATGTTTTCCCAGGGAAAAATTTGCTGTTCCGACACACATACACACAACACAAGCACACCAAAATAAATAATCCACACACATACACTTCCCAAAACCCTACACTAAACCATACATGCACTACTAGCTATCCACTTACCTTAACCCAACCCTAACCCTAAGGTCCGTAACTACCGCACACTCGCTTTACCCACTCCCTAACCCTAAAGCCCCTATTGCACACTCATCTTACCCGCTCCCTAACCCTAAGGTCCCTATTGCACACTCACCTTCATTCGCGCACTTACCTTAACCCGGTCCGTAACCTTCGCTCCACAGTCGTGGAAATAATGAAGCTGCAGAAATGGCCCACTGAATACTTTCCCTAGGAAAGTATTCGATATTCTGCAGCTTCGCTATTTTCAGTGTTTGGTGCATAGGGTTCGATATTATAACATTCGAAGTTTTAAGATTTCGATGTTATAATATAGACCCCAATAATGCATTCTCAAACTACAGCCAGATGTGTTCTCTAACTATAGCCAAACATCATGAAGAATGAAGTTAAATGGACACCAGAAAGCTTTGCCAATAAGGCTGAACCATCAACTGAATAGTTCAACATCCTGCTAATGATAGTGTAACACTGCTGCATTTAAGTTGTCAGCAGCTATGGAAAACAAGACAGCAGCGATTATATTGGAAAATGTCAGTTTATATTCCAGTCCCAAAAATGGTCATTGCTGCAGAGACATGCTCCAATTATAAATCACACTTGTATAAAGTACTACATTCCCCAAATTAGGAGAACTATTTCCTCAGTGCTGAAGTTAGGGTGACTGCAAGCCAAGCTGAGTGAAAGTTTGACATGACAGAAGTTCAGTGTCAAAGAAGACGTGTTGGAAGAGAACATTACTCAAATTCAGATGACCATGGAAAACATTGAAGTCAAAGAAAAAAAATTCAATGGACTTTGACTTGAGAAAGAAGACAACCAACACTGACATTTTTGAAGTCCTGGAGACCAGCACTGCCTCCGTCTTCCACACCCAAGCTACAATTTGTTGAAAGGAGAGAAAAGGTACAATAGGACTTTTGTTATTAAAACACTAATAAAAGAAAATTAATTGCACTTAAAGCCATAGAACAGTAAACAATCCAAAAACATTATGGTCTGCTTAGGAAAGTTTTATGAGTTTAGTTATTTGGTACAGCCATTAAATGAAGCTTTTACTAATTTATCCAAACTCCTGTGCCTGTGGTACATATTTTATGTTGCATAACAGTAACATAGATTTTGATGTGGTTATTTCCACCTTCAGTGGGTTTCTTTCCTAATTTATAACAGTGCATATGCCCACTATGACATGGAAGGAGAAAGTCACTTGGTATGGGCAACCAATCATCTTTTCCGGGCATGCATTGAAAATGCTTGTACTATCCGTACATGTGCTATGTGCTGCACAGGAATTACCTGTTTCTACTACCATATTCACAGCAAAATCATGTGCAACTGAATGCAAACTGATGTCTTTCCAAACGTGTCAGATCTTCTTAAGGCGATCCTTTCACAAACACCAAACCTAGTGTCCCACTTTCCTGCTTCCATCCCGGCAGTTAACTAACCAGACTGCCCCCCCTTTGCAAATTCCTGGATCTGCCACGGATGCTCTCAACCTTTACTTCCTTTATGACGGTTTGCAGTCTTTTAAAAACAACATGTATACACTGTTTTTTTATTACCATTCTCTCTACTGGTTTTGTTTTTGTTCTGATAAACACAAGTCATCCAGAAGTGCATACAATACTCAAGAAGTGCCTGAACCAGTGATTCATACAGAAGGAGAATAACTTCTTATTTTACCTGATCATACCTCTCAACTTCTTAGCACAAGAAATCTGGACAAAGCCTAAAATAATGGGGGAACAAAGGACAAAAAATAGGGATAGATTTTAAATATTGCTCTTACAAACATAAACAGTTGCTAGAATAACAGGATGTGTGTTAGCATGCATTTCTGAAGGATATAGAGTCTGAAACTCAAATGTATGTCATTATTTATTGACTTCAATCTTCAGTGATTTGCCAGAAAAACAGAAATTTTATGAGGAAAAGATCAAATTTTATGAGAAACAGACCAAAAATATAAGGTAAAAAATCTGGACATTCTGTGAAAATCTGGACAGTTGAGAGGTATGTGCCCTTTCCTATATAAGCCTTCTGGTAGTTTGCTGCTGCTACTTTTTCCCATTCAGATGAGTCGTTTTATTTTGCATTCATTTACAGTGAATTTAGCGTGATTCGTCTTCGTCTTCTTTTGACTTTTCCCGGTCAGGAGTCGATATTGTAGATCATTCTTCTGATATCACCAGGCTCCTTTTCATCTTTTTTATATCACATTGTATATCAGCCCTGCTGCTGCTGTTTTTGCTTACAGACCTTCTACAAAGTCACCAGGGTAGACATTAAAACGGACCAGCCCCAATACTGATCTTTATGGTGCCCCACCAGTGCCATTCTCTTCACCTCTGAAGGTTCCACTTATTGCAGACGTCTGTCTCCATTTGTGTAGGCAGTACCGTAGCCATCAACCTATGCTATGAACAGTCCAAAGTGAAACTGTTCACTAACATTTTGTGGGATAGGGTGGCAGATGCATTGCTGAAGTCTAACTAGTCATACCTGCAGCACATTACCTGGTTTATCTGATCAAATAATTACTTTGCATTTATCTAAGCAACATAGAAATATAGATGAAGTTGGCTTGTTCTGGTATAGAAGTGTATTATTTGCATCATAGAGAATGCAAAATCACAAAGTTTCAGCATGTGAACAATGAATTTCTTAAAAATGGGGATGTAACACATGGGTCCTCCTTCTTTAAATTACTGGTGACACCAGTAGGCTGCTCAGGTAGTCTGACTTCCTTGTACTAACAGCTTTAAAATCATGTGCCACAGGAAGCATTCAGAAAATTACATTAAGGGATAAATCAAGCCTGAAAATAGGAATGCACCTATATAAATATGCATAGCGTGTGAATGGGGTAAATCAAGACAGAGAAGAAGTATGTATCTAAAAAATAGGTGCATTTATCTGCAAAATCATATGAAGGGATAAATCAACCCTGAAAATAGAAATGCACCTCCAAAACAGGTGTAGCTGAAAAGTCTGGTGTTAACATTGTTGTGTCTAGTAATGTGACAGGTATTCAGCCTTGAACACTGTTTTCTCCCCCACTGTTGACATTCCTCTTCTGATATGTATAATCTATGGCAAGATAATCTGGACACTATCAATGTATCACTAACCCCTCGTTTCTCTTCTTGCCATCACCAAACTTCCTACTTGCATTGTTGGTTCTCAGTTTTCTTAAAAGAGAACTCCAACCAAATGTCAGTTTTTTTTCTTTTCAAAACACTATTTTACTTCACTGTAATCCAACAGTAAACATTTCAAATACAGAAAAAGCACAATTTAATAATTATTCCACTTATTTTAAGCCTGAACTTATTTCTATTTGCCTTTCATTCCCATGTTTGTCTCACAGTTTGTCACATCATGAAGTCTATGAAGAATGGCAGAGTAATTACGTTAGGGCACTTATTTAAACTACAGAGCCATTAAGTAAGCAAGGTCTCTTTAACAATCTCATTTTATAGGTTCATAGGCTAACGGTCCTACAGCTCTTAGACGCCCAGCCATAGTTATACCAAGTTGCCCCAGTTATTGGTGGTTAGGTGAGTGAAGTTGTCAGAGGTAAGAATCTATGGTAGTTAATACCGACTTCCTCTCGCCAGCATAGACATGGGTGCACCCCAGAAGTGAATCTGTGGTCACCCATCCATTGATCTAAGTTGCATTTGAAGAGGATCAGGGAGGAGCTCTCTTTCGCGTGAACTGGAAGCTTGTTACAAAGTGGCAGTCTCTGGGAGATGTATCTATCTCTCCAGCATGACCTGTTCATGTCAGAGACTAGGTTAAGATCCATGGAGCGAGTGTCCCTCCTGCAGTATGATTTACAAATGTGTAGCATTTCCATCAGAGCTGGGTCAGAGACTGCCCTGTAAGCCAGGCACAGGTCAACCCTTAACAACCTAAAGGAACCAGAATACAGTGACAGGACTTTCTGTCTTTCTGTGTAAAACTTGTTTTGTGTACCCTGTAATTTCTTAGTGAGAAACCTCTGTTGTCTCTAGATGTGCCACATAAAATGATTTTCTCACTACGGTTGATACATGGTGGTCAAAGTTCAGATTGCTATCAACCTGAGTACTGGGAGAGCTTCTCTGTAATACTTGAATGGGGGATTGTGTAAAATGCCTTGTCTAGGTCTAGATAGGCAGTATGCACTGTCGTTCCCTCATCCAGGGCCTTGGTGACTTTCTTCAAGAAGTCAACCATGTCTAACAGGCATGATCTACCTTTAACAAATCTGAAATGGGTTAGGTCGAGAGTTTGGAAATTACTAATAAATTGTTAATAATGATTCCTTCCATGGCCTTGTAGATGAGGCTAGTCAAGCTTATGGGTCTATAATTCACAGGGTCAGTTGATGGTCCCTATTTGTTCAAGGGGATTAGTGTTGCTGCCCTCCATTCTGCTGGAACATAGCCAGTTCGCAAGTTGTGGTTAAACAGGGAACCAAGTGGGTCTGCTAGGTCATGTTTTAAGTTGTTTAAAACACAACCTAGGATATTGTCTTGTCCCATTGATGCCATGTCATGGGTCTTGGACAGCACTTAGATGACCTGCCCTCTTGAAATAATAGGCTGCGGAATGGTGGCAGATATACTTTGGGAGATGACTGGAGGGGACAGGGGGGTGAAGTTTACCCCAAATCTGTCAGCTAGCAGGTTGACTATTACCTCCAGTTGAGTATGGGTGGTGCCATCCACAACTAGTTCAGTGCATAGCTGGGTATTCCCTTTTAGATTTCGGATGTAGTTAAAGAATGCCTTGTGATAATCCTTAACTAGGGAGGCTATTTTTTCTTTCTAATTAGCTTTGGAGGACTTGACAAGATCTCTAATTTGTTTATTTAAGTTAGAGAGGAATTTCTTCCTCTGCTGATCCAGTTCCCTCTTGTTCTTGGACATTAGTTTCTTTCTCTTGTTACATAACCTGTTTATACTAGGGGTCCACCAGACAGACCTGTTTTTAATCTGGTCAGGTACAGCCAATCCTATATAACTGTTAAAGTGGTTATAAAGGGCATTGGTGTACACCTCTGCATAGGAGTCCATGTTATCTGCATTCGAAGGGGCTTTGAAACTTCTTATACCATCGCTTAGTAGAAGGTAATTTGTATTTAAATTCTTAATTGTTTTTTGAGCTTGATGGTGCATCTGGTCTTATAATTACATTGAATGAGACTGATTTATCATCTGATTTTACCAGAGAGGACTTCACATGGGATGAGGGAGTTTGCAATGTTCTCCCATGCTAGAGACTACTGTGTCCAGGACATATGAGCCTCTTGTCGGTATGCTGACTAGCTGTTTCACAGCATTTGCATTTTCAAAGTCCAAGAACTTCTGAGCCAGCATGTGTGTGATCATGTATGTTTCCCAGTCAATGGTAGGATAATTAATATCACCTATGAGGTGTTGGGCTGTATGGCAAATGACTCCAGTACGTCCAGGTATAAGGTATGCTTTTTTCTGTTTCATGGTGGAGGACCTATAGCCAGTTATGATGTGGTAGGGGGCTTTGCCTATATTTAATTGGACACAGAGTAGCTCAACAGAGTCATACTATTTGACCAGTCTCAAATGAAGATGGATAAGTCTCCTCTTTTGGTCGTTTCACGCTCAGTTTGTGGTCTAAACTTATGGAAATCATTGTAGCCCTGCGTGGCTGGGGTGCTTTCTGCACCTTTGAACCATGTCTCTGTGACTGCACAGATGCCAGCATCTTCGAAAGTGAGGAGGAGTGCTTCCAGGGAGTTAAGTTTCTTGTTTAGACTCCTAGCATTAAATAGCAGTAGCCTGAGTTTATCTAGAGAAGATTTTGCTATGCTGGAAGGTTGGTTATTTTGACACTGCCTAAAAAAGGCACAATAGGGGTGGCTAATGCCTTTGCCAGTATCTGAAAGCCTAGAGAAGACAGGTCCAGGCCATCTCTGGCAAAGCAGCATGGCCTGTCGACCATAGCTTCTCAGGCTGACAGATATTGGATCCCCTTGGACTGACACCAGAAGCTAAGCCAATTGTTATAATCAATCATTTTTTGTTTGTATTGTGGCATCATGCTTGGAGAAGGTAGAATGCTGCTTAGGGCTAGGCTTATACCTGCCTGTGACACATAATCTGAGAGCTCAGGCATGTCTCCTTTGATATAGTTCATTAAGGTGCATTTCAAGTCATTCACCCCCACATGGACTATGATGGAGTCGTGCCGGTACTTGCAGTTGAGTGACTTGAGTGCTTGAGTGACTTGACGATTCCTGGCACCTGACAAGCATCTAACCATAACCAGCTCCTTCTCTAACCTGGTGAGTGGAACATCTATGTGTCTCACAATAGAGTCATCTATGACCAACACATTAGGTTTTTCTGGGGTTACGCTTTATGGGCTTATTTGTTGAGCACTGGTGTGTGTGTGTGTGTGTGTGTGTGTGTGTGTGTGTGTGTGTGTGTGTGTGTGTGTGTGTGTGTGTGTGTGTGTGCCCGCACATGCGTGTGTGTTACTATGTGTTGTAGTTGTTTTTTGCATTATGTGTGTAAGTGGTTTCCGTTTGGGAGGCCTCTGATCTTTTGGTAAATTACTAGTGCGTACCTCCACATATGTGGATTTATGTGTTGTGTCCTTATTTAGTGCAGGAAGTATGTGTGCTGACAACCTATATGCTATTCAATTTGTCCTTATGTGAGGGTCTTGTCTCCAATTTCATAGTGCAACTACATCTTTCACATAAAGTATTTGTTTGCTTCAGGAGTAAGCAGTTGTCTGTATACATGAGACAATTGCTACATTTCATCAGGATGCCCATGTCTATTAGACTGGACAGAGAGATGATGGGAAACTGTCCATTTATGATAGCAGGCTCTTACTCTATGTTTTATTTGGGAAGAGAATGGGTTAATTTGACAGGACTGTGCTGGTAGCACCGAACTACAAACAGAACCTATGCTTTGTGTAGGCTAAGGTGATCAATAAGGCAACGATGCTCAGTGTGCAACTAAATTTCTCCTACAGCAGCAGAAAAGTTTGGAAGGGTTCCACTGACTACTATTTAGGGGAAAAAATGAGCTTCTAGGCTTTTGCAGCTACACAGGGCACTACTAACCGCCGCTGCTCAAAGAGCAGCATCGTGCCAGCATCATACCGCTGATAAATAGTGTAGCCTGAAGTCTAAAAGAAAGAAAGTCTTTCAAGCAACATCTTCAAATGCAAATGAGTCAACTCAACACTTATTTTTTATTATAAATTAATCATCTTCCCCTTTAATCAAACTCTTGAGTGCCACACAGAAAGAAAATACTTTCATTGTATTCTTCTCATTTTCTGTCAGTTTTTGATTTTGCATTTTTTTCAACACAGTCTTTTTTTGTAAAAGTGAATGTTTTCTTCTGCCATTGTGTTACAGCTTTTATTACATACACTGTTTTGTTGAGAGAAGCCAGTGAAATGGAGAAGGAAGGTTAACATCGAAGACTAAAACATTAGCTATAATACAAGCCGCGGTGGTGCAGTGGTAGCGTTGTTGCCTCACAGCAAGAGGTTCTCCTGTTTGATTCTTGGCTGGAGTGCCTTCTGTGTGGAGTCTGCATGTCCTCCCCACGGTCGAGTGGTGTTTGAAAGACATGTGTGAATGGGCGTGCCTTTGTTGAAGGTTGGGCATTGGGCTGGCAACTTGGCACCATAAAAAAATCTACTGCCAATCATTAGCGGACCGGAGTCCCGCTGTGGCAACCCCTAACTGGGAAAAGCCAAAAAGACCAACAACTCAGATTGTGAATGCAGCACAAACCATCTCAGCCCAAGGAACACTGATTAATCCCAGGGATCAGATTTCTCTCACTTGAACTCTGAACTACAGTTGTTACATTGAAAGGAACAATTAACTCAGCTACACATTCATTAAAATGTTGTATCAGAGATGGCCACTAATAAAAATCAAAGGATTTAAATCAATGAAAAATATGGATTGATGCTGACATTGATAGTCAAAAATATGCAGTCCCAGTACTGTTGTAAGCTGAAAAGATCGAGAGCCACAGTAAATCTCATTATAGGGACTATTAGTCCCTCTAAAATGATGCCAGGAAGGTGAAAGCACTGACTGTAAAATACAATCATCAGCCCTTTTTCAAGACATTTTGTTGTATAACAAGCTAGAAAATTATAATAACCACTTACTTTGATATGTAGACGTTAGTAATGAAGAAAAGTTCAAGATTTGTTGAAAAACATGTTTTCTGCTGTTTTGGAGTGCAGTTCTCCTTTAATGAGGAGTTTCTGTCTTGCTTGCAGCTAAACATTTCTTTTCCACTATTTGAAGATTCTATTTTTCTTTGTTAGTACGCAAGCTGCAAAAGCAAAGCCTGGTACACAAGATTGTGAATAGCCCAGCCCTAGATCGTGACAAGATCAAACAGAAAAAAACCCTTAGGGTTACCTTTAGATCCTCATTCGTTCCTTGGACTGATAGGGGAACTTTAATGTGAACTACTAACCAACTTACTATGAAAACAAATGTGTTAGGAAATATACAGGTATAAGAAAACAATATCATTTATCAGGTGATCCCTCACTTACTAGAATGATTCAATAATAACTTCATAGAGTGGATAACCTACTGACAAGATATGAATATATTACACAATGTGTTCACCATGTCCATTCAATGTTATTAAACTGTACTCCCAAAGTTTAAAAGACATGGATTTTTAGCTATAATATGTGTCTGCTGATTGCAGTAATTGCATATTGTATCAAAATAAGGGTTTCATTCATTTGCTTGAAAATTCAAAATATTGAAACCCAAAATGCTGTAACTCAACATATAGACAATGAGAATTTGTAGTTTCCCCATTGTTGTGCAATCCCAGCATTAGTATATATATATATTAGTGGGGGTACAGGGGTGCACCCCTGCATTAAATAGGTTTTCAATATTTTGAGTTTTCAACATTTTGAGTTTCAATATTTAGAATTTTTGATCAAATGATATGAATCCCAAAATAGATATTGAGTGATATGAGACATGCACTGCACTAAGGATACAGCAATGTACCTTTTGCTAAACAAAAAAAAATAATATGAAGAAGATTGCTAAGAGATAAAATTTACTGATCAGTATTCATATTCAAATATTATGAAATGTTTTTGACTTCATAATGGTATGTACATAAAAAATCAAGTGCTACTGTTTAAATACATCCATAATTAACCCCATTGGTTCATTTTAGAATTGCTCATTAAGACCAGGTGGGAATAATCCACCTGGCTTTACAATCCATTTCTTCTCTTTGGAGTCTAAAATGGAATGCCAACCTGTTTTGTTTATTTTGTTATCCTTTAACACATCAATGATCATAAAACTGAATTTTGCTGATTTATGTAACATACAGTGTTTATACAATGCATTATTGGATTTTGTATTCTTTATATTACTTACATGCTCAGAAATCCTCAGCCTGAGAGTACGAGATGTTTGCCCAATGTAGAAAGAACCTCAGGTACATGTTACCAAATATACAAGCCAGTCGCTGCTGCAATTAGCAAAACATTTTATATCATATACCATACCACAATTTTTGCTTGTGAACTGTTTGGACTTGGTTATTTTATCACAATTTATACAATGACCACATGGGAAACATCCTATCAAAGGTTCCCCTGTCAAAGTGGTTTGTGTAAGTTGAGACCAGCTATTGTCGTGAGAGTGTTTGTAACGGTTGAAACAAGATGCCAGGTTCTTCCCTTTATGAAAGGAAAACAGACATCTATCCGGCAATATATTAGCTAGCTCTTGATCACACTGTAATATATTCCAATGTCTGTGTATACTGTTGATTAATATATCTGAGTTCCTTGCATAAATAGTCGCAAATCTAATCGGTTGAGGATCTTGTTTGTTCCGTGATTTGTAAGTTAACAAATCCTCCCTGTTTAGTGTGTTTGCCCAGTTACTGGCCCACAGAACATGTCCCATGTGGTATCCCCAGGACTTAATCTCTTAGTCAAATCCTGTCTGTTCTTGAAAGATGGGTTCTTGAGAGCAAATACGCCTCATTCATATAAATTGTGATTTGGGGATATTTCTTGCTATGTGAGGGGGATGAAAGCTGGATTCATGGAGAACAGTGTTGTATTCTGGGTACTTCCTAAAAACCTGTGTACTTAAAGTATGATCAGGTAATCTATTGATCAGCACACCAAGGAAGGTGATGGTGTCTACATGGTGGTTAACTGTGAATTGTAGACACCATTTGTTGTCATTCAGATAAGATATGAATTCCAGTAAATAGTCAACATCTGCCCTCCATACCATCCAGCAATCATCCAAACACCGCCTCCAAATGTCAATTTTATCCAGAAAGATATTGTGACTGCTGTCATAAATTATTTGTTCTTCAATGAATGCCAAGAATAGGTCAGCATAAATGGGGGCAAAAGATGCCCCCATAGCTGTACCCTTGGTTTGCCAATAGCAAGTGTCTTGGTAAAAAAAGACATTGTTAGTTAGGACATGTTCTGCAAGGCCTACAAGAAAGGTGTTGAAGTCGGGCTGATATAAACCAGCCACCTGTAGCCAGTGGGCAAGAGCTTCCAAACCAACCTAATAAGGGATGTTAGTGTAAAGAGCACTGACATCAAGTGTGCACATGAGCCAACCTGGTTCTAACTGGGTTTCAGAAATGATTTTCAGGAATTCTGTAGTGTCCTGTAGATCGGAACGTACCCTGGATAGCAAAGGTTTCAAATACCTGGTAAAAAAGATGGACAGAGGTTCCGTAATGTATCCCCTACCTGACACACTAGGTCTGCCTGGTGGATGAACTGGATCTTTGTGTATTTTAGGTAAAAAATAGATGTATTGATTAGCAGAATCCTGAATCGTAAATTGCTGCATCACCCTGTCTGTAATAATACCTTCATCCCTAGCAGTTGTCAGAAAATCGTCTATTTGTTTCTTGAATCTAAAGGTGGGGTTGACCTGCATTTCTGAATAGTAATGTCTATCCAGAAGCTGTCTCTTGGCCTCATTGTCATATTCAGACCAATTCATTGCTACTACTGCCCCACCCTTATCAGCAGATATGATGACAATATCCTTGTTGTTCTGTAATTCCATAATCGCATCCTTTTCAGCCAAAGACAAATTATTGGGTTTGAATGAAATATCAGAGCTCCAACAGTGCAGATCTTTGAGAATATTGTGGGATGCATAGTGGAATGATAGCATGATTTATGGTATGTGAAAGTGTCATAGTAAGTGTTACCATCTGCATCACCAAACTGCAACTTAAGATTAAGTGTTCTACAAAAAGACATTACATCTTGTGCCAGAATATCCTCAGAGACCACAAAACCAGGAATAAAAGTTAGTCCTTTATTAAGGATGGACATATGAGTAGTTGACAAATTAAAGTCTGATAGGTTCAAAACATTTACATTTGCATTCTTGTCTATTTCTGTATTGCTAGTCTCAAAAGACTTTGAATATTGTTGATTTTTCCTGTGCTTCCTCCTCCCTCGTTTGTATCTAGTCCTAAAGGGACAAATTCCTGTTTTCCATTTGGGGGTCGGTGAATCTGATGCCAGGTGCATATCACTATCCGTACAGGAAAATAGATCATCAGTAGATGATCCATTATCTACTGGCCATTTTCTAAGAATAGATCTGGGCCTCTTCCTATTGGGAGTTCTGGATTGATTAGGTGTAAATCTGACATGCTTGTTAGTATTGCTAAATGGGTTGTTACCCTGATAGTCTAGCTGGTCACAATGGAATTTTTTTGCTTTTTCTGGATTTAAGTTGTTCTTCAAGATTACTTAAATTCGTAGCAACCTTATTCAAGTGTCTAGTGAAAAATGTTTCTCCTTCAAATTTCTGCACTTCACTGCACAGTTTTGTGACTTCATTGATCTCACGATCGACCACTCTGTCATGGTGCTTGGCCAAAGCCTCAACAAAAGACATGGTAGCTTGTTGCTGAATAGCTGCCCACTGACTATTTAGTTCATCATCCGACTCACTAACATGAGGCTGTATTCTCATTCTAAGCCCTCTAGGTGTTATACCTTTGGCCATGTAGGTCTTCAAAAGCTTAGAATGCCATACATTAGATCTCAAAGACCTTAAATGTTTGTGCAACTGATCAAAAGCCACACCACAACTGGACTCAGGACCCAGAGATCCACTGATACTACCATTGTCTGTACTGGTACCTAAACCAAATACTCCAAGGTCCTCTCTGTCAGCTGACAAACCAGATATCAAACTGATTAGGTCCATAATGTGACCTGACAATAAATATGAAATTAAACTCTTGCGGGAATAACAAACCAAGAGCAGGCATAAATCCACTACCTGTTATTATTATGCTTCAAAATATGTATTGTCTAAATAGATCTTGACAATAATAGCATAAACCTAGAAACCCGGTAGTGCTACGTCAATATGATAAGACCGTAACCAGTCCCTGGATGCAGGAGCAATGATAGCCAAAAGACAAAGGCCAGATGCTGGCAAATTATTATGAATGCTATGCTCCCTTGTTCCTATACTGGTGACCAAATACCTTGAGTCATCACTGGGAATGTTGAAAACAACATTTGACCCTTTTATATCAATTGTTAATAAAGGTTTGAAAATGAACAAAGCAGAATCAAAACATGTACAATTCCAATATGTAAAAATCACCGGTTCCTCCTGGACCAAGAGCCAGAATATAATATATTGACTCAAATAGTCAAAGGGAAATGCCAGCAGCAATTGTTCAATGATACCTTAATATGATTAAAGTATCATGACAGCAATATGTCAGCCAAAAACTGTGCAATGTGCCCAGAAACCTTCTAAGAGGTAAAATTACAACAGCTAGTCTATCAAGGTTTAACCAGAAGATTAAAGAATATTGACTCAATTGCTGGACTCATGTACATTATTCCCATAGAAAGAAACCATAATCAATGAAAAAATAAAAATAAGAATAGGACAGCAACCACATAAAAATGGTGACACTAGTCACCTGAGTTAGAAATGGGGTAAAATACTTGTCGATCCTAATAAATCATAGACAATAATGCTGGGACCACTATTATAAGGCTGTTCAGTGCCAAAACATATATAAACAGGCACTGCCTGAAGTTATATTGTCATCAGCCCTAATGAGGCCAAAACTGTGTACCGTATATTGCTAACCATATGAGAAGTAAACGTACACAGGGATTGACAATTATAAATGAACAAAATAGTTATGTCCCCAAAAAAACTTGACAGTATCCCTTAGAGACCTGTCCACTGATGAAGGAGTTTTAAGCCTCCTTTCATTTGCATATATGTTGTTCCACTTGTCCCATAGTTGTGACTAAATTATGCCATGTTCCCATTCATAAATATGAACAAACAATATAACCTCGGTAATGCAATATCACCCTATCCAGTTGTTACTCCAAAAACCAAAAGACAAGCCTAATGGTATCTGATGACCCATAAAATTAGATGGTTCCTTTGTTGTCCAAAGGAAATAACATCATGTAAGAAACAAATCCCATCAAAAAATTAGTGGGCATACACAAATATGACATAAATAGCTGGCCTAATAAACAAAAAATATCAAAACAAAACATTTAGTAATGTTCATTTGAGCAAGGCAATGTCCAGCGACTTTGCGGTCTATTCTAAAGACAGCCCGATAGCCAACTGATATTAGTTGTGCTGCCACTAGTCCAGCTGATGTTGAATAATACTGCTCAGCAAAAATGATTAGTTGATTAACACAATGCCCATGCATCCACACCCGGTAAGTCCCAATATGCTGAGAAAACACTCAATAGTCCATTTGATGTTAAATAATCCTGTTCGACAAAAACAAAACAGTTATTGAGCCAAAAATGCACCTGCATCTGCTCCCATATAAAAGAGTGTGTCCCAGTATGCTGAATTGCCACTGAAAGGATAATACACCATATCTGGCGACCATATACTTCAGAAAAAACAATATCCGCTCATGGTAGCAAAAAGAGTGAAGTCAAAACTTAAACTGAAACTCGTGGATGGTATAAAATGTCCAAACAGAAGATTGTTCTTCTTACAAAAAACAAAAACAGTACCTTTAGGATATTCAGAACATTGAATATCAGCGCTTGTAGCCACAGAAATACCGCATACACGTTAGACCGTTCAGCCAGGCAGCTACGAACCTGTAAAAATGAAAAAAGCATAGATCCATTGTGTATCCATGGTAGAATACCAACGTGTAAAGGATAAATCATCAAATCTTCAAAATATATCCCAAACAGGTAGATGAGCTTGATAAATGAGCTAGGAAAGGTCAAAAATATTTAAATGGCTGCAGATGCAATCATACAGCCAGCATCAGGTTCACAGGCCCCCAGCAGGATATGGATACAAGTGCAACCACCAAACAAGACCTCCTGCACGAAGGCAATTGCACGGCTCCAAAAACAAGGTACATCCAGAAAAACACTTTGAGCCAGCAAACTGTGACCTGAAAGAAATTTATTAATTAAAACAGCATGAAAACAGCATGAAAGCAGACCGGTTTCGGCTGGTAAAAGACACAGCCTTCATCAGTGTAAACATAAAAAATCAAGTGCTACTGTTTAAATACATGCATCATTAACCCCATTGCTTCATTTTAGAATTGCTCATTAAGACCAGGTGGGAATAATCCACCTAGCTTTGCAATCCATTTCTTCTCTTTGGAGTCTAAAATAGAATGCCAACCTGTTTTGTTTAGTTTGTTACCCTTAACCACATCAATGATCATAAAAGTGAATTTTGCTGATTTATGTAACATACAGTGTTTATACAATGCTTTATTGGAATTTTTATTCTTTATATTACTTACATGATCAGAAATCCTCAGCCTGAGAGGTACATGTTGCCAAATATACAAGCCAGTCGCTGCTGCAATTAGCAAAAATTTTATATCATATACCATACCACAATTTTTGCTTGTGAACTGTTTGGACTTGGTTATTTTATTTTTTTTATCCAATAAAGCATTGTATAAACACTGTATGTTACATAAATCAGCAAAATTCACTTTTATGATCATTGATGTGGTTAAGGGTAACAAACTAAACAAAACAGGTTGGCATTCCATTTTAGACTCCAAAGAGAAGAAATGGATTGTAAAGCTAGGTGGATTATTCCCACCTGGTCTTAATGAGCTATTCTAAAATAAACCAATGGGGTTAATGATGCATGTATTTAAACAGTAGCATTTGATTTTTTATGTTTACACTGATGAAGGCTGTGTCTTTTACCAGCCGAAACCGGTCTGCTTTCATGCTGTTTTTATGCTGTTTTAATTAATAAATTTCTTTCAGGTCACAGTTTGCAGGCTCAAAGTGTTTTTCTGGATGTACCTTGTTTTTGGGGCCGTGCAATTGCATTCGTGCAGGAGGTCTTGTTTGGTGGTTGCACTTGTATCCATATCCTGCTGGGGGCCTGTGAACCTGATGCTGGCTGTATGATTGCATCTGCAGCCATTTAAATATTTTTGACCTTTCCTGGCTCATTTATCAAGCTCATCTACCTGTTTGGGATATATTTTGAAGATTTGGTGATTTATCCTTTACACGTTGGTATTCTACCATGAATGCACATTGGATCTATGCTTTTTTCATTTTTACATGTTCGTAGCGGCCTGGCTGAACGGTCTAACGCATATGCAGTATTTCTGTGGCTACAAGCATTGATATTCAATGCTTTGAATATCCTAAAGGTACTGTTTTTGTTTTTCGTAAGAAGAATGATCTTCTGTTTGGACATTTTATACCATCCACGAGTTTCAGTTTAAGTTTTGACTTCACTCTTTTTGCTACCATGAGCGGATATTGTTTTTTCTGATGTATATGGTTGCCAGATATGGTGTATTATCCTTTCAGTGGCAATTCAGCATACTGGGACACACTCTTTTATATGGGAGTGGATGCAAGTGCATTTTTGGCTCAATAACTGTTTCATTTTTGTCGAACAGGATTATTTAACATCAGATGGACTATTGAGTTGTTTCTCAGCATATTGGGACATAACGAGTGTGGATGTAAGGGCGTTGTGTTAATCAACTAATCATTTTTGCTGAGCAGTATTATTCAACATCAGATGGACTAGTGGCAGCACAACTAATATCAGTTGGCTATCGGGCTGTCTTTGGAATAGACCGCAAAGTCGCTGGACATTGCCTTGCTCAGATGAACATTACTAAATGTTTAGTTTTGATATTTTTTGTTCATTAGGCCAGCTATTTATGCCATATTTGTGTATGCCCACTAATTTTTTGATGGGATTTGTTTCTTACATGATGTTATTTCCTTTGGACAACAAAGGAACCATCTAATTTTATGGGTCATCAGATACCATTAGGCTCGTCTTTTGGTTTTTGGAGTAACAACTGGATAGGGTGATATTGTATTACCAAGGTTATATTGTTTGTTCATATTTATGAATGGGAACATGGCATAATTTAGTCACAACTATGGAACAAGTGGAACATCATATATGCAAATGGAAGGAGGTTTAAAATTCCTTCATTAGTGGACAGGTCTCTAAGGGATACTGCCAAGTTTTTTTGGGGACATAACTATTTTGTTCATTTATAATTGTCAATCCCTGTGTACGTTTTCTTCTCATATGGTTAGCAATATATGGTACACAATTTTGGCCTCATTAGGGCTGATGACAATATAACTTCAGGCAGTGCCTGTTTATATATGTTTTGGCACTGAACAGCCTTATAATAGTGGTCCCAGCATTATTGTCTATGATTTATTAGAATCGATAAGTATTTTACCCCATGTCTAACTCAGGTGACTAGTGTCACCATTTTTATGTGGTTGCTGTCCTATTCTTATTTTTATTTTTTCATTGATTATGGTTTCTTTCTATGGGAATAATCTACATGAGTCCAGCAATTAAGGAGTCAATATTCTTTAATCTTCTGGTAAAACCTTGATAGACTAGCTGTTGTAATTTTACCTCTTAGAAGGTTTCTGGGCACATTGCACAGATTTTGGCTGATGTATTGCTGTCATGATACTTTAATCATATTTAGGTATCATTGAACAATTGCTGCTGGCATTTCCCTTTGACTATTTTGGGTCAATATATTATATTCTGGCTCTTGGTCCAGTAGGAACCACTGATTTTTACATATTGGAATTGTACATGTTTTGATTCTGCTTTGTCAGTTTTCAAACCTTTATTAACAATTGATATAAAAGGGTCAAATGTTGTTTTCAACATTCCCGATGATGACTCAAAGTATTTGGTCACCAGTATATCAAACAGGGAGCGTAGCATTCATAATAATTTGCCAGCATCTGGCCTTTGTCTTTTGGCTATCATTGCTCCTGCATCTAGGGACTGGTTATGGTCTAATGATATTGACGTAGCACTACCAGGTTTCTGGGTTTATGCTATTATTGTCAAGATCTATTTAGACAATACGTATTTTGAAGCATAATAATAACAGGTAGTGGATTTATGCCTGCTCTTGGTTTGTTATTCCCACAAAGAGTTTAATTTCATATTTATTGCCAGGTCACATTATGGACCTAATCAGTTTGATATCTGGTTTGTCAGCTGACAGGGAGGACCTTGGAGTATTTGGTTTAGGTACCAGTACAGACAATGGTAGTATCAGTGGATCTCTGGGTCCTGAGTCCAGTTGTGGTGTGGCTTTTGATCAGTTGCACAAACATTTAAGGTCTTTGAGATCTAATGTATGGCATTCTAAGCTTTTCAAGGCCTACATGGCCAAAGGTATAACACCTAGAGGGCTTAGAATCAGAATACAGCCTCATGTTAGTGAGTTGGATGATGAACTAAATAGTCAGTGGGCAGCTATTCAGCAACAAGCTACCATGTCTTTTGTTGAGGCTTTGGCCAAGCACCATGACAGAGTGGTCGATCGTGAGATCAATGAAGTCACAAAACTGTGCAGTGAAGTGCAGAAATTTGAAGGAGAAACATTTTTCACTAGACACTTGAATAATGTTGCTACAGATTTAAGTAGTCTTGAAGAACAACTTAAATCCAGAAAAAGCAAAAAATTCCAACGTGACCAGCTAGACTATCAGGGTAACAACCCATTTAGCAATACTAACAAGCATGTCAGATTTACACCTAATCAATCCAGAACTCCCAAAAGGAAGAGGCCCAGATCTATTCTTATAAAACGGCCAGTAGAAAATGGATCATCTACTGATGATCTATCTTCCTGTATGGATAGGGATATGCACCTGGCATCAGATTCACCAACCCCCAAATGGACACAGGAATTTGTCCTTTTAGGACAAGACACAAATGAGGAGGGAGGAAGCAAAGGAAAAATCAACAATATTCAAAGTCTGTTGAGACTAGCAATACAGAAATAGACAAGAATGCAAATGTAAATGTTTTGAACCTATCAGACTTTAATTTGTCAACTATTCATACGTCCATCCTTAATAAAGGGCTAACTTTTATTCCTGGTTTTGTGGTCTCTGAGGATGTTCTGGCACAAGATGTAATGTCTTTTTATAGAACACTTAATCTTAAGTTGCAGTTTGGTGATACAGATGGTAACACTTACTATGACACTTTCACATACCATAAATCATGCTATCATTCCACTATGCATCCCACAATATTCTCAAAGATCTGCACTGTTGGAGCTCTGATATTTCATTCAAACCCAATAATTTGTCTTTGGCTGAAAAGGATGCGATTATGGAATTACAGAACAACAAGGATATTGTCATCATATCTGCTGATAAGGGTGGGGCAGTAGTAGCAATGAATTGGTCTGAATATGACAATGAGGCCAAGAGACAGCTTCTGGATAGACGTTACTATTCAGAAATGCCGATCAACCCCACCTTTAGATTCAAGAAACAAATAGATGATTTCCTGACAACTGCTAGGGATGAAGGTATTATTACAGACAAGGTGATGCAGCAACTTACGATTCAGGATTCTGCTAATCAATACATCTATTTTTTACCTAAAATACACAAAGATCCAGTTCATCCACCAGGCAGACCTAGTGTGTCAGGTAGGGGATACATTACGGAACCTCTGTCCATCTTTTTTACCAGGTATTTGAAACCTTTGCTATCCAGGGTACGTTCCGATCTACAGGACACTACAGAATTCCTGAAAATCATTTCTGAAACCCAGTTAGAACCAGGTTGGCTCATGTGCACACTTGATGTCAGTGCTCTTTACACTAACATCCCTCATCAGGTTGGTTTGTAAGCTCTTGCCCACTGGCTACAGGTGGCTGGTTTATATCAGCCCGACTTTAACACCTTTTTTGTAGGCCTTGCAGAACATGTCCTAACTAACAATGTCTTTTTTTACCAAGACACTTGCTATTGACAAACCAAGGGTACAGCTATGGGGGCATCTTTTGCCCCCATTTATACTGACCTAATCATGGCATTCATTGAAGAACAAATAATTTATGACAGCAGTCACAATATCTTTCTGGATAAAATTAACATTTGGGGACGGTATTTGGATGATTGATGGATGGTCTGGAGGGCAGATGTTGGCTATTTACTGGAATTCATATCTTATCTGAATGACAAGAAACGGGGTCTACAATTCACAGCTAGCCACCATGTAGACACCATCACCTTCCTTGATGTGCTGATCAATAGATTACCTGATCATACTTTAAGTACACAGGTTTTTAGGAAGTACCCGGAATACAACATTGTCCTCCATGCATCCAGCTTTCATCCCCCTCACATAGCAAAAAATATCCCCAAATCACAATTTATACGAATGAGGCATATTTTCTCTCAAGAACCCACCTTTCAAGAACACAGACAGGATTTGACTAAGAGATTTAGGTCCAGGGGATACCACATGGGACATGTTCTGCGGGCCAGTAACTGGGCAAATACACTAAACAGGGAGGATTTCTTAACTTACAAATCATGGAACAAACAAGATCCTCAACCGATTAGATTTGTGACTACTTATGCAAGGAACTCATATATATTAATCAACAGTATACACAGACATTGGAATATATTACAGTGTGATCAAGAGCTACCTAATATATTGCCGGATAGATGTCTGTTTTCATTTCGTAAAGGGAAGAACCTGGCATCTTGTTTCAACCATTACAAACACTCTCACGACAATTACTTATAAATGGAACACTTTTAGTATCAACCATGGATTTGACTGAAATGTAAAGTTTACACCATAAGTTGCTTAAACTGATAGAACTGCTTTCTACTTCACCTGCTCCATTTTGTTTTCTGTTTTAAGAAATCTTCTTGGCCTAGTGATTTTGTTCTTTGTGGTAGATAGACAGTTAAATTACCCAGGTTGCACATCTCATACATTTTTTCATTGCTTCATTTGTTTCTTGAGTAATACTTAGATACACAGAGAATATCTACGGCCTTGTCTTTTCTGAAAAGAAGCACTGTAGGTGACTCCCTGCTGGTTATTTTTCCAATCGACCCTCCCATTCCTTGATCTGCTTTTTAAACTTGGTGATTTTAAGCTGCCCACATTCAGTGTAACTTGAGCTTCATAAGTTCCTCACTTACACTATCTTCATATTCATAGTCATATCTTGAATCATTTATATGCCTTTCCTTGTGCTTATTTTGAAAAAAAAGTGCATTCTCTCTCACATTGTCTGTTCTACTGATTTACTCACTCTGAATTCATTATCTAGCTAGCTGTTCAATAAAGAGGTGTATTTTACAATCTGGCAACCACTTTTCTGTATTTTTATATCAAGAGGTCAGTGGATTTTCCATCTAGTGGCACTAGGTGGTAGCCTGATCTGAACAGGTTGGGGAAGCAAACTACAGATTCCTGCATGTAGGTGTTTTATTGACTGGAGGGCTTATAACTCATTACTTCTGAGTGACACCTCCAGGTGCATCTGCAGTTTACTCCTACTGATGCCTCTAGGCATTTAATATTGCTTATCCATATTGGCATAAATAATTCCAAAACCATGCTATGTGCAAGGTTTTAAAAGATTTCATCTTAAAGCTTACACAATGGCGAACTTAACTGCATTAATATTTGACCTCTGTCCAGTTCAGTTAAATAGATATTAATTGTTGTTTTATGATATTAATTTATATAGATATAATTTTCACGTTTTTCTAAATATCTCAACAACCAAGGAACACAGACAGAACTCCTTAGCCTCATATGAAAGCTTTCAGATAGATGAACAGAAGGCTGTTGACAGTATGTGTGTACATTTAATGGTTGCTGAGATATTGTAAGTTATTTGCAAAATATTACTAATGTAATAGTTACTGTGTTTACTTTGACTTATAACATTTGGTTTGAGACCTAGAACATGAACACTGCCACTGTAAAATAGTTTCTGCTGAAGAGTTTGCCATTTATACTTCTTTCATAATTCCTATGGTTCCACAGGTATGAATATTTGCTTGAAATGTGAGGATATAATTTGATTCTGTCAAAAGGTTTAGGCTCCGTCCATTGGAAGTTACAATGCAGACTTCCTGTGCTCCACTGAAGTGAATGAGTTAATCAGCTTATCTTGTTGTTAGTGCCTTTATAAATTCTGTACAATTGAGTGGATATTGGCTCATTTCTACAAAGTGAAGTACTCTTACTGAATAATCACATTTTTTTAAACTGCTTAAAGTACACTGCTGTATCTGTATCTTTTAAGTTTGTTTGTGGTAGCATTTCACTCTGGACACTCCTTTACTGTGCTTTTACATTAGGAAGACTGGGATTATTTATATAGTGGCAGTAGGTGTTTACCTGGTCTGAGTTGGGAAACACGAAAAGTGGCTCTGAGTGTAGTCATTGTATTGGTCAAAGGGCTCAGTCAGTTTTCT